>NC_029791.2:10022358-10024360 GCF_000816755.2 Arachis ipaensis | reverse complement strand
AATTTAATAGCTGATTTTTTATTTTTTATTTTTATTTTTTTGTATATGTGTTGACATTGTTTACACATACATAATGAGTTTAAATGTTCTAGATGGGAGTAAGGGAAAAACTAAAGAAATATGGATGCACATGCAAAAACCAAAAGATGGAGTTATCATGGCATGTCGTTAATTCCTACTTTTGTCACGTGTAGTGGTCTTATAGAGCACTAACCTCAGAATTGTAGCAGCCATGTACACTATTTATTATAGCTAAGCAACAATATGCGTCCATTTGGATCATGAAAAAGTTGATGTATCTAATTGGTTGCATTATTAAAGGTAAACCACTTTCCTAACCCATTATAGTGCTCTTGTCAATTGATCATCACAATCATGTACATTGTAGGCTGTAAAGAGTGTCACAAGAATGGGATCATACACAAACATTGATTAGCCTAAATAAATTACAAATTCATCTTCTTTTTCTTTTTTCCAAATGTTTGATGTGGGGATTCAGTAAAAGGTGTTCCGTCCCATCATAATTAACACATGTTGATGTTGAAGTATGCATCTCTAAAAAATCAAGGAGAAATTTGCATTCTCTTTTATTCATTACATACATAATAATAGCTCATTAGCTTTGTAGTGATTCAAAACATGGCAATGAATAAATAATAAAATTAATTAGGGTATATAATTATGTATACTGAGTGTCGGTATTCGATTCTCGTCTTCTATATGCAATACATTAGTTAGTAATAAACCTTTTAATGGGACTCAGATTCGCAACAGATTAATTATTAACCTGTTGGAGTGAAAAAAATGCCGTAAAAAACAAAGATATTTATGCTTTTAAATCTTTTATATTTCTCAATTTTACTCCAAAAATCAAAATTTACAAACACGTCCTTAAGGATATTTACTAAAATTAATTAAGATAAAATGGTAGATTTAACCCTTATTATTAAACAAAAATTTAGAACTTTTAGTAAGCTAAACTCATTTAAACACTTATCAAGTGTGTTATGCTATAACTTGACTTTCACCTACGAGACTATACTAACCCACAGCCAGTAAAAATAAATTAACAGCTTTCTTTTTATTTTCTCAGTGATATTAAAATTCAAGAATTTCTGGAATTCCATCCCCAAAAATTGCAAAGGACATTCCAATAACAAGTGGACTAATAAATGGGTTCACTAACAAGAAAACAAATTAAATATAATAAAAGGACAAAAGTGGGAATAGAAAAAAGCTTATCCCTGAATGGCTAAACCCTTTATTTTTCCAGGTGTATTTGTGTGCTCCTAATGATGATTAATACAAGATGGTCCCATAATTAATCATTCCCAATGTCAAATCCAACTGTTACTAATCTACGTCATTAGTGTACCCATTTTTTTCTTTGTGCACTACCCATGTCGCTGTCTTGTCATCGTAATTGCACGTGTGATGGCTCAAAAGTCTTGCATTATTTGAAGATAAAATGAAAATACTTTTCATAAAGTAATAAGAAATTATTATTATCTCTTAAACTAACTTTAAAAATTTCTTAGGCTTTTGCCTTTTCCTTTGGCTTCTGCTTGTTTTCTTTTGAAACAAAAATATTAAATTTTAAATTTGAGTTAGGATTATACAATTTTTATAACAATTATATTGCAATGAATTAAAAATGTGCACGAGGAGACAATACAATTTTCCTTTTTTTAATGCATTTAATGAAATTATAAAAGACATTATTATTGTATTTTGAAAAACAAAACAATTTAAAACTATTCATTTTTTCTAATAATATAGTTTTATATTTGTCCAAACTTGTATTCTTATCTCTATATATAAAAAAAACTAAATTATTTATCCTTAATCCAATAATAACTTGATGGTAAGGCATACAATTTCTTAGATAAAGTAAATTAAGAATTAAGAATTCAGGATATAGTACTAAAAATAGCAGTATATATATTTTGAGTTTTGACCAGGAAAATTATGTTTGACAAAATCCAAGAGAATGAACAAGCCT
>NC_029791.2:10020651-10022218 GCF_000816755.2 Arachis ipaensis | reverse complement strand
TTTTACGCCACAACATTCCTTATAATAAAGATAGAATTTTACACTTCTTTTTTCATTTAAGGAAAATTACTTGCAAAGAGAGAAAAATTGAAACAAAATCAAACAAAATGAACGGTAACCAATAACATAAAAGCAATAAGATTATGAGCAAGGAATATTTGAAAAATGAAAAATGAATCTTCTTTTGTAATATAAAGTATAAACAAAGATTCGTTCCATTCCAATTTCCAACCATATATGTTTTTTTATTACACATTTTTATATTAAATAAAATAGAATGTATATATTAATTGTGGGATTAAACTTATATTTATTTGAAAAAAGAAATTTTATTTTGTAAAAAAATATATATTATTTTTCATAAAATATATTTATGTAACTAAATAAATAAAAATAAAAAAGAAATTAAAGTAGAGATTGAAGTTGAACTAACCATTTAGTTGTTTATTTATTGAGTAGAGGTGCTGAAGAGTTAGAAGGTTGAATTCAAACTGGATACTTGATGAAATGGTTAAGAAAAAAAATAGAGAAAGAAAATGGAAAGTACATAGATATACATATATAACAAAAAATAGTGATTGATTTAGAATTTGTGATGGCAGAAGAACAGAGAGGAAGAAGCAAATGTATGTGGTGGGTGCAGTTTTTATATTGCACGTGAACCCCCACTCCTCTTCGAGACACACAAATTCAACTTAGTCATAGTCGGGTCCCATCCACCAACCCTTTGCAAAAATAAAAATAAGGATTTGTGTCATTTCAATGAAAAATATAATAAAAAGATAAATAAAACTTACTTATTAAATAATAAATTTAGCTTAAAAATGACTTTATAATTTTTAAAAATAAAAGGTTGGGTTAATTTAACGAAAGAAAAAGAAAAATTGAAGAAAGGAATGAGAAGCAGACGTGGAGGAACTGACATAGCCATTCGTGCGGGCAAGTTGGGACAGCGCGTTAAGGGTTTGGGAAAGTGTGATTGCACGCACGTGTGCTTCAGACCTCGTGTTTCGTATCTCCCCACTGACACATCATTATATTCAACTCTTCAGGGGTAAATTTGTCAACACATTTCAAATCTACTGCACTCTTTCTTTCACTTTCCAAGAGTTTATAATTTGATTTACATAATACTTTAAATCATATATTTGTATCAATTTAGTTAGCTTTTTATGTTATTTTGATATGATTATTTGTTACTTTTAATTTTAAAAAAATTTATGTTTTAGTAGGTTGTTTTCTTATTTAAAATAAAACATAAAACTTAAATTTTATTTATTTATTTATTTAAATTTAATGCCAATATTTATTTATTATTTTTTACTTTTACATTAATTATTAATTTTAAAATATAAATATCAATAAATTATTGAAAATAATGAAAATTGTAATACTCTTTTTTTTCAATTTCATTTGGTGGTAGCTGCAAAATGAAAGTAAAAAATATACATTTTTTATTTTTTTTCATACTGATTACAAATTTGAGAAAAGTATAGTAAAAATTATGAAGTGCAAGAGTTTTTAAAATAATTGAAACTAATGCCGGTTTAAGAATAAATTACATAAA
>NC_029791.2:10005117-10020572 GCF_000816755.2 Arachis ipaensis | reverse complement strand
GTTTATAGTTTATAATTATTTTTAAATATTTTAAATTAAAATTAATTATATACCATGTTCTGAATATAATTCAAATTAGATTTATACTTTTTTTTTTCTCTCTTTTTAATTGGAGAGCTGTGTTTGTCTTGAAAAAGGAGTGGTAAAAGACAAAATAAAACATACAACCTAAAGATACTATAAAAGTATAAATTATAAAACATTCATGTTTCAAAAAGTACTTGCAATACCACAAAAATTTTTACCACTATATATCCAACTAGTATCATGGAGATAACTTGCTGGGTGGTAGTTCTGTTAGTTTAAGGACAACTACATTGTGTGTGTTTGGATTACAGTTTAGAAACACGAGTTTGAATAAAATTGATTTTGCAAACTTGATTTTGATGAAAAGTAAGTTTGCGTTAAAGTGATTTATGTTTGGCAATCTTTGCTTCAAAATGAATTATAGTAAAATAAATGTTGTTTGGATTATACTACTCAAAATTACTTTTAGATAAAAAATTATTAAAATAGACACCAACTTAAATAATTTTTGTATATTATCTTATCATTTTAATTTAGATAATTGAATAGATCTTATTAATTAAAAAAATTACAATTATAAAAGTGTATAATATCAAATAAATAATTAATAAAAAATAAAAATAATAAATAATAAAAAAAGAGAGTTAATGTAAACAAAAATAATAAAAATTCCATAAATAATATAATAACATGCATAAAAGATAAAGTTGGTAAAAGGTAAATAAAGATGGAGTATTGATGGCTAGAAGCCCGTTGGTGAAACGCAGAAGCTTAAAATTATAGCTTCTTGAAAACCATGGTTTTGAAAGCTAAATCACTTCTGCGTTCATGGATCAAAAGTTTTTCAAACCAAAAATTGAAGCTTTCAAAAAGGCTAAACGTGCTTTTTTTTCTTGTAACGCGTTTGCCAAATACACCCGTTATAAAATCAATTGAGATTTAAAATTATACCATTATAATAATTAAGATTTATTCATATGTGTAATTTTTTAATATAAATTATTATAAGTTGTAATATTTTATTTTTTTATATGTAGTCCGTCTTACGTCATTACGATTTACGTATAACATTATATAAAAATATAAAATCATTATAAATTGTAACGATTTATGAAGATAAAATGACGAAACAAAAATCACTACGACATATATTAATTGTTAGAATATAATTAGAATCAATTAGTATTACTTAGTATATCTGAATATTTATTACAGGAGATTATGTTTTTATTATTACGATTCTCTTAGTACCTATAAATACCTTTTTATATTATATCATTTCACGTAATTTGAATAGACAACTAGAATACACTCAATAATACACAAACCCTTTCTCCAATCTAGTCTCTTATTTTTAACATGGTATCCTCCTTGAAGATGATATGCTGTTTTTCTTTTGGTGAAATCACCGTATTTTTCACACTTTTTCTATATTCCATTTTTCCTTTCTTTTTGTCACTCCTTTGATACTTTTTCACCTCACCTGTTCTCTCTGTCTTGTATTTTTTTTCGAGTTGAATGACCAAACACCATTGTCATCCGCTACTTACCTATTCTCACGAAGAAATCATATAGTTTTCACTCTCTTTCGGCAGTTCCGTCTGCGTTCTCTCGTGGCAGTTCCATATCTGCGTTCTCTTGTGGCAGTTCTATTTGTGTTCTCTCGTGACAGTTCCGTCTGCGTTTTCTCGTGGCAGTTCCGTCTGCGTTTCGTCTATGTTATGTCTGCGTTTCTTTCCGACAGTTCCGTCTGCACTTCCTTCAGATAGCGACAGTTCCGTCTGCGCTTCCTTCCGGCAGTTCCGTCTGCACCCGTTTTATCAATTTATGCAGTTTTTTTTCTTTATTACAGGAGATTACGTTTTTATTATTACGATTCTTTTAGTACCTATAAATACCTTTTTATATTGTATCATTCTACATAACTTGAATAGACAACTAGAATACACTCAATAATACAGAAATCATTTTTCCAATCTAGTCTCTTGTTTCTAACAATAATAAAGGAAAAGAAAAATAAAAATACAATTCGCAATGAGTGATAATAGTTTATGTTAAGTGTTATCCTAAACAAATAAATTCTTTTTTTAGCAATTTAATTTATCATTGTAATTTATTTGATTTGTATTATTTTTTTAATTTTTTTTTTGCTTTAAGATCTTATAAAAAATATGAAAACGATAACTGCAATGATCAATTAAATAGTATGTTCATTATTATCTACCATTTCTAATTCATCATTACATATAACATACCTACCACTCATTTAAAATTATACATATAGAAAATCAATGGTCAATTAAATTTTTATTTTTGATAATGTCACCTTTTACATGATTTTCTTTAAAAAAAAATGAGTGACATTATCAAATAAAATAAAAGTGATGTTATTATCTCTTATAAATAAACTATTTTTTTTGTTTTACAATAATAACAAAAATATGCCAATACAACGATAAGAAAATACATTAAGACTTCATAAGATAAATAAATTGAAACAAGCACATGATCATAAAAAAATTACATTTACACTTTGTGGTAGAAAATAATCTAAAACAAGTACATAAATTATAAAAAGAAGAGTTATACTATATTTTTTTTAGGATAATATTGAAAGCATAAACTACCACTCTATTGCGGTTTATGCTTTTATTTTTCTTCTTCGTAAATAACTATGATTTGTAGTAGTTTCTACTTTATTGAATTACAGCGATTTATAATTTGCATGATGTTTTACATAAATTATGATTATCTAAGACGGATTACATATAAAAAGTTAAAACGTTACGACTCGTAGCAGTTTATATAAAAAAATTACACACGTATATAAACAAATTTCATTTGTTATAATTGTGTAATTTTAAATGTCAATTGATTTAATAATGTAATTTATCCTTAGTTTAATTTTAAAAAAATTATATATACTTTAAATTAGTTTTCAAAAGTCTTCTTAAATATTTTTTTAAAAAAAATTATTTATCTGCTTTCAATAAAAAACAGTTTATTATTGACATAATTGATCATAGTAATTACTCACATTTATAAATAAGAAAAAAGTTTGAAGTGTTGTGTATTAAACTACTCTTCCACTTTAGCCTACGACAACAATAAAGAAGTCTCGTGGCACATAAATTTAGTCCAATAGAATACATAAATTCAATTACAATTTTAGTCTTTATTATTTTATCTTATCTTATTTTATCTTTATCTTATCTTTAGTTGCTCTTATCTTATCTTTATTTGTTTTTATCTTTCATAGAACAATGTTCTATATATATTTTGTTTTACCCTCATAGTTTACAATACACTTCAGTACAATTCAATCAATCAATAATCAATAAAAGTTCGCATTTTTTTCTTTTCTTATTCTTTCACAATTTTATCATGGTATCAGAGCCATGATATCCTCCTTGAGGAGGATATATAAGTTAGAAATCACCATGCTTCTTTCTCAACCTCCTCCCACAATAAATAATCATAGATTTAGTTACATGCATCCAAGTGAAAATCCTACCACAGTTTTGGTTATCCCGGTTCTTTACCAGATTTTCCGTCTGCGCCTCCTTTTTTCCGGCAGTTTCGTCTGCATTCTGTTTCAGTAGTTTAATCTACATTCTGTTTTAGCAATTCCATCTGCACTCTTATCGCGCTCTATGCGCCCTCTTTTATTGCGCTCTACGCGCGTATTTTTTCTTTTTTTTTAAACTATGACATATATTCACAAATTGACATTTAACTGCCGTGTTACTGCACCTGTATCAAAATCTATTTAATTGACTAAAATGCTCAAACAATGATTCAAGAAATAAAAAATTTTCATGGAGTCTGAACCACATCAAGAACATGTTGCATTTGCAAATTTGCAGTCAACCTTAAAATCTTCTACATTATTCTCCTTGCTTATACAAAGAACTGTGCTCCTTCATTTCTTACTTGGGATGATAAAGATCATCTTGAGTTCCCCATAATAATAAGAGAAAATTATTATTATTATAAAAATTAAAATTGTTAATCATACAATGGAACTAAATTCAACCACGGCAAAAAAAATTTCAGAATCTAAATATATTTGATATTAAATAAAATTCAGAGTCTTGTTCATCCTCTAATTATGTAAACCTAATTAAGTCATTTATAATGTGTCTAATTCTAACTTTTTCGACTTGGTCATGTTTCCTTAATTGTAGATAAGGACGCAAATTTTTGGCATCAATTCCACAAAGACGAAGAGTATCTGAATAAGGAACAAAACGAACAAATGTAGAGTTACACCCATGGTCACAAAATTTCGAGAGCACCATATATTTCTCACTAGTTAAACCATATGCATAGACCTTTTTGTTTGTAGCAAAAACAAGATCACCATTCAAAATGGTAAAGCCTCTGATCTCAGGGTTCTGTTCCACTAAAGCCATTCCTTTCACTCTCACCTTCATGATCCTTCTCCACGAACTCGATTCATAGTTTGTTAGAATCCAAACCGTAAACACACGCTTTCTCAATCTCACTAAGCAAATAGTTTGATGGCCAACAACTGCTCCCCACTTGAAAATATTCATATAGCAACTGTCATCATGGGAGCCCCTTCTTGCTTCTTTAGGAACCCTTAACAATTTGGTTTCAACACGTTCTTATTCATCGCCATTCGTGATTTTATAAGACATGATATAATGCCTAAAATGAGTGCTATCTTTAGCAAGATAACTGTAGCAATCCGAGATGAAGTGAATGGCGCCATTGCAAATCACAGGCATGTCAAATTTCAAAACCCTAGATCCAGCAAAGAAATGGTTCTTCCTTAAGCTCCATGCACCTTGTTTATGACTATAAACATGGCAATCAAAATTTGAACTCCAATCTTCATTGTCAAAAAGAATCAACCTGTAATCATCAGAGTCGCATTCTAGTGTCATGGAGACACTATGAAGATTCCCTCGCTGCTGCAAGTGGTTGGGGTAGGGAATGTGTAAAAGGTAACAAGTTGCTGGATTGATGATAAATAATTCTGTTCCATAAAGACAGAGGAGTAAACCGCTGCTTGAGCTTAGAATCTTGAGCCGCGAGCTTGTGAATCGTAGCATGTTTTCAGGGACGCCGGAGGAAAGTTCCTCTCCCCAGCAAAGGATGCAACTCGACACAGTCGTTGTGATTCAGAATGTCATCTCTTTGAATGAAGAAGCATGAAGGACGATCTTTCTTCAATGAGTTTTCTGCTTGTTTTGCTACAAAGTATGGAGTTTTTGGAAGCTCTGAAAAGAGTTTTGAAGAAGATTTGAAATTGTGAATTGCTTTTGCAGGTAACCAAGAAAATATCTCTATTAACTCATCGTTAAACATTGTAGCCATTGTGATCAAAATCAACGATGACTTACTTGTTTGAAAGCCAAGAATGAAAATTTTATCATGGTATCAGAGTCATGGTATCCTCCTTGAGGAGGATATATAAGTTAGAAATCACCATGCTTCTTTTTCAACCTCCTCCCACAATAAATAATCATAGATTTAGTTACATGCATCCAAGTGAAAATCCCACCACAGTTTTGGTTATTCCGGTTCTTTACCAGCAATTCCGTCTGCGCTTCCTTTCTTCCGGCAGTTTCGTCTGTATTCTGTTTCAGCAGTTTAATCTGTATTCCATTTTAGCAGTTCCATCTGCACTCTTATCGCGCTCTATGCGCCCTCTTTCTTGTCGCGCTCTACGCGCCCTCTTTTATTGCGCTCTACGCGCGTATTTTTTCTTTTTTTTTTCTTTTTTTACTTTTTTTTAAACTATGGCATATATTCACAAGTTGACATTTAACTGCCCTATTACTGTACCTGTATCAAAATCTATTTAATTGACTAAAATGGTCAAACAATGATTCAAGAAATAAAAAATTTTCATGGAGCCTAAACCACATCAAGAACATGCTGCATTTGCAAATTCACTGTCAATCTTAAAATTCTTCCACATTATTCTCCTTGCTTATACAAAGAACTGTGCTCCTTTATTTCCTACTTGGGATGATAAAGATCATCTTGAATTTCCCATAATAATAAGAGAAAATTATTATTATTATAAAAATTAAAATTGTTAATCATACAATGGAACTAAATTCAACCACAGCAAAAAAAAATTCAGAATCTAAATATATTTGATATTAAATAAAATTCAGAGTCTTGTTCATCCTCTAATTATGTAAACCTAATTATGTCATTTATAATGTGTCTAATTCTAACTTTTTCGACTTGGTCATGTTTCCTTAATTGTAGATAAGGACGCAAATTTTTGGCACCAATTCCACATGGACGAAGAGTATCTAAATAAGGAACAAAACGAACAAAAGTAGAGTCACACCCATGGTCACAAATTTTCGAGAGCACCATATATTTTTCACTAGTTAAACCATATGCATAGACATTTTTGTTCGTAGCAAAAACAAGATCACCATTCAAAACGGTAAAGCCTCTGATCTCAGGGTTCTGTTCCACGAAACCCATTCCTTTCACTCTCACCTTCATGATCCTTCTCCACGAACTCGATTCATAGTCTGCTAGAATCCAAACCGTAAACACACGCTTTCTCAATCTCACTAAGCAAATAGTTTGATGGCCAGCAACTGCTCCCTACTTGAAATATTCATATTGCAACTGTCATCATGGGAGCCCCTTCTTGCTTCTTTAGGAACCCTTAACAACCTAGTTTCAATACGTTCATCTTCATCGCCATTCGTGATTTTATAAGACATGATATAAGGCCTAAAATGAGTGCTATCTTTAGCAAGATAACTGTAGCAATCCGAGATGAAGTGAATGGCGCCATTGCAAATCACAGGCATGTCAAATTTCAAATCCCTAGATCCAGCAAAGAAACGGTTCTTCCTTAAGCTCCAAGCACCTTGTTTATGACTATAAACATGGCAATCAAAATGTGAACTCCAATCTTCATTGTCAAAAAGAATCAACCTGTAATCATGAGAGTCGTATTCCAGTGTCATGGAGACACTATGAAGATTCCCTCGCTGTTGCAAGTGGTTGGGGGTGGGAAATGTGTAAAGGTAACAAGTTGCTGGATTGATGATAAATAATTCTGTTCCATGAAGACAGAGGAGTAAATCGTTGCTTGAGCTTAGAATCTTGAGCCGCGAGCTTGCGATGAATCGTAGCATGTTTTCAGGGACGCCGGAGGAAAGTTCCTCTCCCGGAAAAGGATGCAACTCGATGCAGTCGTTGTGATTCAGAATGTCATCTCTTTGAATGAAGAAGCATGAAAGACAATCTTTCTTCAATGAGTTTTCTGCTTGTTTTGCTACAAAGTATGGAGTTTCTGGAAGCTCTGAAAAGAGTTTTGAAGAAGATTTGAGTTGTGGATTGCTTTTGCAGGTAACCAAGACAATATATCTATTAACTCATCGTTAGACATTGTAGACCATTGTGATCAAGGTCAACGATGACTTACTTGTTTGAAAGCCAAGAATGAAAATTTTACCATGGTATCAGAGCTATGGTATCCTCCTTGAGGAGGATATATAAGTTAGAAATCACCATGTTTCTTTTTCAACCTCCTCCCACAATAAATAATCATAGATTTAGTTACATACATCCAAGTGAAAATCCTACCACAGTTTTGATTATCCCGGTTCTTTACCAGCAATTCCGTCTGCATCTCCTTTCTTCTGGCAGTTCCGTCTGCATTCTGTTTCTGCAGTTTAATCTGCATTCTGTTTTAACAGTTTCGTCTAAACTCTTATCGCGCTCTATGCGCCCTCTTTCTTGTAGCGCTCTACGCGCCCTCTTTTATTGCGCTCTACACGTGTATTTTTTATTTTTTTTATTTTTTTAAACTATGGCATATATTCACAAGTTGACAGTTAACTGCCCTGTTACTGCACCTGTATCAAAATATATTTAATTGAATTAAATGCTCAAACAATGATTCAGGAAATAAAAAATTTCATGGAGCCTGAACCACATCAAGAACATGCTGCATTTGCAAATTCGCAGTCAACCTTAAAATTTTTTCACATTATTCTCCTTGCTTATACAAAGAACTGTGCTCCTTCATTTCCTACTTGGGATGATAAAGATCATCTTGAGTTCCCCATTATAATAAGGGAAAATTATTTTTATTATAAAAATTAAAATTGTTAATCATACAATGGAACTAAATTCAACCACGGCAAAAAAAAAATTCAGAATCTAAATATATTTGATATTAAATAAAATTCAAAGTCTTGTTCATCCTCTAATTATGTAAACCTAATTAAGTCATTTATAATGTGTCTAATTCTAACTTTTTCGACTTGGTCATGTTTCCTTAATTATAGATAAGGACGCAAATTTTTCGCACCAATTCCACATGGACGAAGAGTATCTGAATTAGGAACAAAACCAACAAATGTAGAGTCACACCCATGGTCACAAATTTTCAAGAGCACCATATATTTCTCACTAGTTAAAACATATGCATAGACCTTTTTGTTCGTAGCAAAAACAAGATCACCATTCAAAATGGTAAAGCCTCTGATCTCAGGGTTCTGTTCCACTAAACCCATTCTTTTCACTCTCACCTTCATGATCCTTCTCCACGAACTCGATTCATAGTTTGCTAGAATCCAAACCGTAAACACACGCTTTCTCAATCTCACTAAGCAAATAGTTTGATGGCCAGCAACTGCTCCCCACTTGAAAATATTCATATCGTAACTGTCATCATGGGAGCCCCTTCTTGCTTCTTTAGGAACCTTTAACAACTTGGTTTCAACACGTTCATCTTCATCGCCATTCGTGATTTTATAAGACATGATATAAGGCCTAAAATGAGTGCTATCTTTAGCAAGATAACTGTAGCAATCCGAGATGAAGTGAATGGCGCCATTGCAAATCACAGGCATGTCAAATTTCAAATCCCTAGATCCAGCAAAGAAACGGTTCTTCCTTAAGCTCCAAGCACCTTGTTTATGACTATAAACATGGCAATCAAAATGTGAACTCCAATCTTCATTGTCAAAAAGAATCAACCTGTAATCATCAGAGTCGCATTCCAGTGTCATGGAGACACTATGAAGATTCTCTCGCTGCTGCAAGTGGTTGGGGGTGGGGAATGTGTAAAAGGTAACAAGTTACTGGATTGATGATAAATAATTCTGTTCCATGAAGATAGAGGAGTAAACCGTTGCTTGAGCTTAGAATCTTGAGCCGCGAGCTTGCGATGAATTGTAGCATGTTTTCAGGGACGCCGGAAGAAAGTTCCTCTTCCGGCAAAGGATGCAACTCGACGCAGTCGTTGTGATTCAGAATGTCATCTCTTTGAATGAAGAAGCATGAAGGACGATCTTTCTTCAATGAGTTTTCTGCTTGTTTTGCTACAAAGTATGGAGTTTCTGGAAGCTGTGAAAAGAGTTTTGAAGAAGATTTGAGTTTGTGGATTGCTTTTGCAGGTAACCAAGACAATATCTCTATTAACTCATCGTTAGCCATTGTAGCCATTGTGATCAAGATCAACGATGACTTACTTGTTTGAAAGCCAAGAATGAAAATTTTATCATGGTATCAGAGCCATGGTATCCTCCATGAGGAGGATATATAAGTTAGAAATCACCATGCTTCTTTTTCAACCTCCTCCCACAATAAATAATCATAGATTTAGTTATATGCATCCAAGTGAAAATCCTACCACAGTTTTTGTTATCCCGATTCTTTACCAGCAATTCTGTCTGCGTCTCCTTTCTTTCGGCAGTTCCGTCTGCATTCTATTTCAACAGTTTAATCTGCATTCTATTTTAGGAGTTCCATCTGCACTCTTATCGCGCTCCATGCGCCCTCTTTCTTGTCGCCTCTACGCGCCCTCTTTTATTACGCTCTACGCGCGTATTTTTTCTTTTTTTTCTTTTGTTTTCTTTTTTTAAAACTATGTCATATATTCACAAGTTGACATTTAACTGCCCTGTTACTGTTCCTGTATCAAAATCTATTTAATTGACTAAAATGCTCAAACAATGATTCAAGAAATAAAAATTTTTCATGGTGCCTGAACCACATCAAGAACATGCTGCATTTGCAAATTCGCAGTCAATCTTAAAATTTTTCCACATTATTCTCGATGCTTATACAAAGAACTGTGCTCCTTCATTTCCTACTTGGGATGATAAAGATCATCTTGAGTTCCCCATAATAGTAAGAGAAAATTATTATTATTATTATATAAATTAAAATTGTTAATCATACAATGGAACTAAATTCAACTACGGCATAAAAAATTTCAAAATCTAAATATATTTTATATTAAATAAAATTTAGAGATTTGTTCATCCTCTAATTATGTAAACCTAATTAAGTCATTTATAATGTGTCTAATTCTAACTTTTTCGACTTGGTCATGTTTCCTTAATTGTAGATAAGGACGCAAAATTTTTTGCACCAATTCCACATAGACGAAGAGTATCTGAATAAAGAACAAAACGAACAAATGTAGAGTCACACCCATGGTCACAAATTTTCGAGAGCACCATATATTTCTCACTTGTTAAACCATATGCATAGACCTTTTTGTTCGTAGCAAAAACAAGATCACCATTCAAAATGGTAAAGCGTCTGATCTCAGGGTTCTGTTCCACTAAACCCATTCCTTTCACTCTCACCTTCATAATCCTTCTCCACGAACTCGATTCATAGTTTGCTAGAATCCAAACCGTAAATACACGCTTTCTCAATTTCACTAAGAAAATAGTTTGATGGCCATCAACTGCTCCCCACTTGAAAATATTCATATCGCAACTGTCATCATGGGAGCCCCTTCTTGCATCTTTAGGAACCCTTAACAACTTGGTTTCAACACGTTCATCTTCATCGCCATTCGTGATTTTATAAGACATGATATAATACCTAAAATGAGTGCTATCTTTAGCAAGATAACTATAGCAATCCGAGATGAAGTGAATAGCGCCATTGCAAATCACAGGCATGCCAAATTTCAAATCCCTAAGTCCAGCAAAGAAACGGTTATTCCTTAAGCTCCAAACACTTTGTTTATGACTATAAACATGGCAATCAAAATGTGAACTCCAATCTTCATTGTAAAAAAGAATCAACCTGTAATCCTCAGAGTCGTATTCCAGTGTCATGGAGACACTATGAAGATTCCCTCGCTGCTGCAAGTGGTTGGGGAGGGGAATATGTAAAAGGTAACAAGTTGCTGGAATGGTGATAAATAATTCTGTTCCATGAAGACAAAGGAGTAAACCGTTGCTTGAGCTTAGAATCATGAGCCGCGAGCTTGCGATGAATCGTAGCATGTTTTCAGGGACACAGGAGGAAAGTTCCTCTCCCGGCAAAGGATGCAACTCGACGCAGTCGTTGTGATTCAGAATGTCATCTCTTTGAATGAAGAAGCATGAAGGACGATCTTTCTTCAATGAGTTTTCTGCTTGTTTTGCTACAAAGTATGGAGTTTCTGGAAGCTCTGAAAAGAGTTTTGAAGAAGATTTGAGTTTGTGGATCGCTTTTGCAGGTAACTAAGACAATATCTCTATTAACTCATCGTTAGACATTGTAGCCATTATAATCAAAATCAAGGATGACTTATTTGTTTGAAAGCCAAGAATGAAAATTTTATCATGGTATCAGAGTCATGGTATCCTCCTTGAGGAGGATATATAAGTTAGAAATCACCATGCTTCTTTTTCAACCTCCTCCCACAATAAATAATCATAGATTTAGTTACATGCATCCAAGTGAAAATCCTACCACAGTTTTGGTTATTCCAGTTCTTTACCAGCCATTCTATCTGCGCCTCCTTTCTTCCGGCAGTTTCGTCTGCATTCTGTTTCAACAGTTTTATCTGCATTCTGTTTTAGCAATTCCATCTGCACTCTTATCACTCTCTATGCGCCCTCTTTCTTGTCGCGCTCTACGCGCCCTCTATCATAATTTTTTTGAGTTGGTTTAGTGTTTACCTCATTAATCCGCTTAAATAAGTGTTGGAGATTTGAATCTCACTTCATACATACAGTAACTCATTAGTTAGCGACAAACTTTTAAACGAAGCTCAAATATGCGAATTAGTTTTTGGCTGAACACCAAAAAAAAAAAACTTAAATCCTTTAAAATAGTAATTTAGATGTCATCATATTTTTCTTCTAGAATTAAATAAAAGAAAACGAGGAATTTAATTTATAAAGTACACTAATTAATAACAAGATATTCGAAATTATCTTCTTAAGGACATTCATTTAAAAATGGAAGCCAATAATAATAAGTAGTCGTATGATGATATCCAGTGATGAAATCAATAATTGGAGTAATTGGAATTCCTTATAAAGGGTGAAGGGAAGAGATATAGAAGGGTAGTTAAAATAAAACAAAAGAATACGTCAAAGCAAGTTGAATTTGATAGAGAATGTTGTTTCGTCCCATATATTCAGAGGTAAATATGATGCAAGATTTTAGATAAGATTTCGTGGTCCTTCTCAGCTTTAAATTAAAGAAAGGGGGAGACATAAGCATCGCAAAAACGCAAAGTGTAATAACACTCACTTTGCCCACTCGCATGTGTTGTGGTCATTGGGGGACCTCTCACTTTGTTTTCTTGCCAACCAAACAAGTGAAACAACTTCATTAATTTTTCAAAATGTTCATGTCCTTCTGGTTACTTTCTTTTTCTTTTTTCTTCCTACTTTTCCTTCTAATAATGTATTTCCAGAGGGAAAAATTTACTTACTATGTCGGCAATTGCACATAGAAAATATATATATAATCCTAGAATGCATGCATTGCAATTTCCATATGGTAAAGTTGTGTTCCATTTTCTTCGGAGCATTGTTTACAATTAATTCTTGGAAGGTTAATTTTACGGAAAAATGAAGCATATAATTTTTTAGGGTGAAAATTCAAATGCAATCAACTTCACGTGAAGTTGATAACTGAGAGTCGTTAGATAAAATTTTAATCAAATCATTCAAATTATTTAACGACTCTCAACTATCAACTTCACGTGAAGTTGACTGCACATGAGTTTTCACCAATTTTTTAGTGATGGAATTCTAATTTCTTCTATATTATTTATGAAAAATGTTATATATAGGCACTATTTTTGTGAATATTCATTGATATAATTTTTATTTTTTTGTATTAAAAATGATTGATAAAAAGTAAAAGAAATAAAAAATGTATTCTTTATACCATAAAAAACATGCAATAAAAGAGTATATAAAAAAAATAGTGTAAGCATATTTGTCAAAATTCACTGTTGATAGATAAAACTTTTACCGCGGTAAGCCGATTTAATGTAGGTTTTATTTATGGAGATGTGGTATGAGTTAGAGTAGTTGAAATGATTACGCAACAACTTTAGAAAGCATATAGTAGATGCATGGCGTAAACATTTTATAGCCACACATCTAAATATTAAACTTCTGCGTAGAAAAATAAAATTGAAACATTGTTGAAAATATATAAGACTTGAAGTATTTTACCATGGAAAATTTGAAATATAATTCATGAGAACGAAGCTAGCCAGATGTAAATTAAATAACCTCTACTATTATGAGAATTTTTTTAGCAAATGATTTATTATTTATAGTATTTCGACAAACATGCACATTAAACATATACCCAGCCTAATTATTTTTCATCACAAACAAAAAAGAATCACTAGTACTTGGTACACTAGTGCACGGATCGTACCACATTTGATAAAGAAATTGAGAAAACTAAGTTTCATGTTTATTTACTTTTATGTTTATTGTTTTTATGTTGTTGTATTTTTGCATTATTATTTATTTTGTTCTCATTGTATGTATTTATGGTGTGGATTTCATCTATCACTAACTTTGTGGTGGTGAGCTATATGATGGGGCCTTGGAATATGAAAAGTATGATATGAATATTTCACTTAAATCCACATATGATATGCAAATTGCTCCATAATGTTTATAGTAGCCAACAAGTATGTAGTGTCACAATCTCACGTGGACAAGATGCCTTTTATTATTAATATTATTGCACACCGCACACAATATATATACCTTGATTCAGACTTGCATTTGCATATCAATTGGAGTTTCCTATTTGTTCCTTCTTTTTTCTTTTTCCTTACTAAAGTTTCATTCAGCCTAAGAGATAGAAAGAATTAGTTAGAGGAGAAAATAAGAAAATATTAATAAAGTCTCTTAGCATTATCTAATAGAGTGTTCATGTTTGACTCAGCCCATATCTCACTTGATAGTTTTATCAAGTCACTTTTTTAGATCTTTATCTTAAAGCGACGATGAAATCCTAATATTTTTGAGACACATTGAGATTGGATTCAGATCGAGTATAAGTCACGTTTAAACCTAGACATAATAGAGCATATCAGTCGCCAATGACCACCATCACCCTCTTCCTCTCACCTTTTAATCCGAACCTCAACTACGGTGATTGCAACTCAATAGTATTTGAATTCGGAGTGAAAAAGAGTTAAAAAATATGATATTTAAATTTGGAGATAGATATATTGGAGAAAAGAAAATTTTTTCATTTAAGGAAAAATAATATTTGTTGCAAAAAAAAAAAAAAGGTCCATTCTAAATGTTAAAATTTATTAAAAACAATTTCGGCAAGAATAATTTTTTTGGGGATAAGTATTTTGGGGGTTAAGTACGATTTTGGTTCTAAAATATAGGTCGAAAATTTTTTTTATCCCTAACTTTTTTTTGCATACAGAATCGTCCCTAAGGTTTAACTTGGTTTTAAAATCCTTCTTCGGATCAAAATACCCTTCTCTTTCTTCATTAAAATACTCAATTTTTATTCTTCTTTTTCTTCTTCTCCATCACAACATATGTTCTTCTTTTTCTTCTTCTTTAACTAAAAGTTCAACAAAATTTTAACAGAATTTCAACAACAACAACAAAATTTCAACTAACAAATATCAAAAAATTAAAAACAGAATTTCAACTAGAAAAATATCAAAAGCATAAGAATGAAATTAGAATCAGAAGTAGAAAAAACAGAAGCAAAAAATAATGAAATCAATAAGAATAGAATCAGAGTCAACAACAACAATGTGATTAACAAAACAAACAAATCTAACAATGTAATTAATAAAAGAAACAGAAGCAGAATAAGTGGAGTTGCAGTGGTAGTGTTGGCCGCTGTTGGTGGAGGTGAAACAAGGGTTGTTCTCTGTGTCTGGTTCAACGAGAGAGAAGCTGATGAAGATGCTGACGTCGCCGGCAGCTTGATAGAGAAAAGAGGTCGGTTTTGATGGTCACTGTTTAGTAAGGAAACTAAGGATGGACAGGGGTGAACGGCTAGGTTGGGAAGGGATGAAGGAAGGAGACGTCGCGGCGGCCTGGGTGTCGACGGCAGCGCTAGGGATCGGGGGGTCGTTTTGGGTTCGCGGAGAGGGGGATAGAGAGCTCGCCGCGACGGAGCTAGCGTGAAAGGGAGAAGAAGGAGGAAGACAA
>NC_029791.2:9995153-10004997 GCF_000816755.2 Arachis ipaensis | reverse complement strand
ATCCCCCTCCTTCTTCTTCCCTCTTTCTTTATCTGTTTCTTTCTCTTTTTTTTATTTTATAATTTTTTAGTTAAGGATAATCTGGTAATAAAATTTAGGTAAACATGATGATTTTAAAATTAAGTTATACTTTAGGAACGATTTTGTATGAAAAAAAAATGTTAGGGACGGAAAAAATGTTCGACTTATACTTTAAAGACTAAAATCGTACTTAACCCTTTTTTTGGTAAGTATTATCGTCGAATTATGTTTAGTGTATTTAATTTTTCTCCTTTTGTTATATATGCAGATTCGAAGACAAATATTTTTTAAGAGAAAGAGAATGATATGTACTTAAGAGGACGTTTTTGACATTTTAAAGTTAAGGGATATAATGATAATATTTTTCTGTTCAAGGATTTGAATACTAGAAGAATATACTATGCTGGTTTTAGTCATTAAGGAGATCAATATTTCGTCTCAAAAATAGTAATGCTAAAATGGTGACACTTATAAGGCCCATTCGGCTAAATGAGAACTCAAGAAGCTCAAGAGTGTTCTTCAAGTTTATTGGGAGTCACAGATTTCGCATTAATTTTTGAAATGATGTAGTCTATATTTTAGTTTGATTTTTTATTAAGATTTGTTAAAGATTTGAATTGGTTTTGATTTATTTAGTAGTATTTTTAGATGTTTTAAATTTAAATTAAATTTGATCTAATCTAATAAGATCAAATCTGATTTAAACTAATTATCATATCTTTTACGATCTTTTAACATAAATCGTATCTGATTTAAATGGATATGCTCAATTTAGAGTCATAACTAGAAATATTAGACTCACTTTTAGGCTAATCTATTTAGGGATCTATTTAAATACTTTTTTGAGACAATTTACACAACTTTTGATGAATATAAAATTTTTAGTTATTTTATGCACTTTTTCTATGTGACTAAGTGAGGTGAGTGATTTTCTTTACTTGTTGCATGAAAAAATTTAAAAGATTCAACCTAAGATAATTCTTAGTATTAGTTCTTTTAATTTTTAGTCATTTGATCTAGGTTGTCAATGATAGGTTTTTTGAAGGTCTAATAAAAAAAATTCTGCCAATAAACTAAATTACTAACAACTGATTTTATAGAGATCTAATAAAAAATTCCTTTTTCTATGAGTTCTATTTTCGCTATTAACTTCATATCTTTTGTGTTTTTGTTGTGTCTTTTCTTATTCCTTTTCATGCCCGTTCTTAATTTTTTTATCAGTTGCTTAGCAAGAATTTTCTATTAGTATCTAAAGAAATCAGATAACTATGTCCAATGCGAGTAATTTTTGTATCTGTACGATTACTTAAAAGGATGTGATCTCTATGGTAATGAGCAAATTCGACTGATTTGGGATAATATAGTGTAAAACTCCTGTATCTGGACCAATTGAGAATGAGAGAGAATGAGAGAGAGCGAGAGCGAGAGGGGGTGGGAAACACAGGGAGGGGTAGGCGTAGGGAACATGACAAGGATCCAAGGGTTTGGAATCGAGAAGAGTATCGGCGGCTGGAGAATGAATCTTTCTCTGTTTTTGTGAGCAATCTGCCGCATGACATATCCAAGAGAGAATTATTCCACTTGTTCAGCTGGACGGGACGCATCAATGATATATATTTATCACGGAAACAAAAAAGTAAAAATATATATATGATTGCTTTCGTGTGATACACAACGAAAGGAGGGGCATTGAAGGCCATTGCGGAAATGAATCATCAGAGACTGAGAGGGAAGATAGTGTTTGTGGAAGAGGCAAAATACAGAAGAATGTCGAGAGCAGCAACACTGAGTAATAGGCGTGCGGAAGGGGACAAGCGACAAATTGTTACATGGCAGCCACGTAAGAATGTTGCTCAGAATGATCCTGAGGTACCGGGACACGAGGTACGGATGAAGGAAATCGACAAAGACCCACATGAAAATGGCTGGACAAAGAAAGTGAATGTGGCAGTGGCAACAGAGAATTTGGAATGGCTGTAGAGGAGCCTCGTTGGGGGCACGACCAAAGCCATTAACTTTGCTTCCTTGAAGGAAATGATTGCAAAGAATGTGCCTAATGTTGTCCAAGTGCGGGAGATGGGCGCATACAAAGCACTTCTGACTTTTGACAGTGTTCGGCATGCTGACGACACTTATACCTTTAACATGAATAGCCTCTTACAGTTGTTCCATAGAGTGTGGCGATGGGAGGAGTCGGACCATAGTGAAACTCGAAGGGTGTAGCTGGAATGCTTTGGGGTCCCGTTGCACGCTTGGTCAGTCAACACTTTTAGAACGATAGGAGGTCAATGGGGAGAAGTCGTTGGGTGTGCTAGAGAAATAGAAATGTGTAGTTCTTTCACTGTAGGTTGCGTTCAGATTGACACTTGCGTAATGGATGTGATTCAAGAATGGGTTCACGTCACAGTTGGTACGGGGGGTTTTGATGTTCTGGTGAAGGAGGTCGGACATGAGGTGTGCCATCTGTGTTGTATTGGAAATTTTGAGGATGGAAATACAAGTATACAAATGAACTCCGATAGCAAAAGCAACAGTGCCGGCTTGGATATACCGCAGAAGTTTGGAACAGGGTTAGTGCATGAAGGGGTACAAGATGAAGAGGGGTTGCTGATGGTTTCCCGGGGTGAGGAAGAAGACAAGGGCAAAATTGTAATTACGGACACAATTTTGAATGAATGGAGTAATTGCTGTGCATCTCGTAATTCCGGTGAAATTGGAACATATCAAGCATTAAATAATAATAATCATGGTATGCATGATTTGGGGAAAAGAGCCGTTATGCTCTATGCGGAAGGTTCGGAAAAAACAGTCACTTGTGAACTAATTGGGCTGAGAAGAGAGCCCACAAATGCAACACCAAAGAGGCCATGCGGAGAAACGAATTGGGCCATGTGCAATAACATACAGCATGGGGGCAAGCAGGAAATACTAGGCCTAGCAACTAAGGAGCAATCAGGTACGGGTCAGCGGGCCGTGGGGGATCAACCGGGTCGGACACCACTGGGAGCTGCAGATCGCGATTTTCCAGATCTGGCTATCATGGGAGAAAGCTATGGCGCCCTTGGAGACCCTCAAGTCGCTGGAAGGCGGGAAGTGATCGAAGGGGACGGCCGTGGAGGGGTTGGACTCGGCATGAACCGGGGGGCAGATGCTGTGCGCAGGGAACGTCTGCCTCCGAACAAGCGTGACCGGTGCTGTTGAAGGGGAAGGCCGTGGAAGGGTTGGACTCAACTTGAACCGGAGGGGGCAGATGCTGTGCGCAGGGAACATTTGCCTCCAAACAAGCGTGACCGGTGCTGTTGAAGGGGAAGGCCTTAGAGGGGTTGGACTCGGCGTGAACCGGGGAAGGGGGCAGATGCTGTGCGCAGGGAACATTTGCCTCCAAACAAGCGTGACCGGTGCTGTTGAAGACGCGGGGAGTGATGTCGGCAGTGGGGAGGAGATTTCTTCAGCGGCGGTCAACCACGGTCTGTGTGGCGCTGCAGTTCATCAGGTGGCAGGGGGAGAACGCAGTGACAAACTCCCAAAGGTCAGCAGGGGTGGAGGCACGATATTAGTTGATGAAACCGAGTGAATGCACGGGAAGCATGGCGCCAGAGCAAGGAACGTTCCCTGGAGTGAACGAAGGCCGGATACACCTCAATCCTGTGTGCAAACCGGTAGAATGCTCTGCAGTCAGATTGAGGATGGCATTGGAGAGACTGAACCGGGCCAAGAGGAAAAGGGGAATGATGTGGTAGCAAGCGACAATGAGCAAACCGATGTAGAGGAGCAACTAGTAGAAAATTAAAAGACATGGGAGCTGGCACACGAATCAGGAGCGAGATTATGCAACGAAGAAGATGACATTATGGCAATTCTACAAGCACAGAACGAAGAAATAGCTCGCAAAAGAAAAATGGCAAAGCAAAGAGCAAAAATGAGACGGTGCAGACCCAAACATGCAAAACAGGTGTGTAAAATAATTTTAAAATGATATTCAGTTCATGGAATGTTAGGGGGTTGAGGGGAGATGGGAAGTTGAGAATGGTGAAGGACCTAAGGAATAAACATAGGGTACAAATGTTAGGTCTGATTGAAACTAAAAGGCAGATAGTGACAAGATTTGACGTTGCAAGAATATGGGGACAAGGTAGTCCAGGTTGGGAATATGTAGGCTCTGATGGAGCATCTGGTGGACTATTGTTAATTTGGGATGAGGTGATGTTTAAATTAAATAACTGCTATAAGGGAGAGAGGTGGTTGTGTGTGGAAGGCATGATATTAAAAAATAGTTTCAACTGTGTGTTTGTCTTGATATATGGTGCACATGGTAGAGATGAGAAGATTCATGTATGGGAGGAGCTGAGCTTTATAGTGGGGTTATGTCAGGTTCCGTGCTGCTTTATGGGAGACTTTAATGAAATAGTACATGCAGAGGAACGTAGAGGTACTATTGGTTTGACACGGTCTGCGGAAGAGTTTAAGTTTTGGATACAGGACATGAAATTAGCGGATCTGCCGCTCACTGACCGGAAGTTTACATGGTTTCGCGGGCGTTCTTGCAGCCGCATAGATAGAGTTTTGGTTAGTTTGGAGTGGCTAGAAGAGTTCCCAGAGGCACATTTGCAAGGTGGACCAAGGGGTTTGTCAGATCACTGCCCATTAATAGTGGAGGGCAGGAAGCTGCGAGGTGGTCTGAGGCCGTTCCGGAGCCTTGATTCGTGGTTTACGCACGAGGGTTTTCTCAGGATGGTGAAGGAGGAATGGAGAGGTTTGGGGGAGCTACAGTTCACAAACAAATTGAAGGCGCTGACAGAACCACCGGGAAGATGGCATAAGGCAAATTTCGGTGAGAAGGATAAGAAGATTATAAAGTTTGAGGAAGAGATCAAGAGGACTGATGATATGGTAAGTAATGGAGTGTATGATGAAACACTGGAGGCTAGAAGAAAGGCGTTGGTTAAGTGCTGTGAGCGATGGTATGTGAGAAAAGAAGTACATTGGAAGCAGATGTCGCGGTCTCGGCACATGAACGATATGGACAGAAATACAAGATACTTCCACAATATAGCCTCAGCAAGAAGGCGGAACAATATGATTGATACTCTGGTTATCAATGGCAGGCTGGTTCGGAATCAGGCTAGAATAAAGGTTGCTATCAGAGAGTTTTATAAGAATTTATATCATCAGGAGGACTCTCCTAGTATGGGATTCAGAGATGGATTGGTGGTTCAAATAGATGAGGAGGATGCAATGGCTCTAGAAGTGATGCCGTCAGCCGAGGAGATCAGAGAGGCTGTGTGGGACTGAGTCCTTCAAGGCGCCAGGGTGTGACAGATATAACATGAACTTCATCAAAAGATGTTGGGAGGAGATTGGTTCTGAATTCACGGCTGCAGTGATGGGGTTCTTCCAGACGGCCAGGCTACCGGCGGATGCCAATGTCACTTGGGTAGCACTGGCACCTAAATTCATAGGTGCGAAGGAGATTAAAGATTTGCAACCTATCAGTATGGTGGGGTGTGTGTATAGGGTTATTTCGAAGGTACTGGTTAGGAGGATGAGATCAGTAATGCCGGCATTAGTAGGAGAGACCCAGAGTGCGTTTGTACAGGGAAGGAAAATCCATGATGGGGCGCTTATTGCGTGTGAAACAGTTAACTGGCTTAAACTGAGGAAAAAAAGAGGCTGCCCTAATCAAGTTTGACTTCCAAAAAGCATACGACAGGGTCAAGTGGAGCTTTGTGAACATGGTGCTACAAAAGATGGGATTTGGGCATAAATGGAGAGCATGGGTTATGGAGTGTGTAGCTACTGCGTCTATGTCGGTGTTGATAAACGGCTCGCCGTCTAAACCGTTCAACATGGAAAGAGGCTTGAGACAAGGTGATCCACTATCACCGTTCTTGTTTGTACTGGTTGTGGATGTGCTGCATCGAATGATTGGAGAGGCAGTGAGGAACGGTCGTATATCACCGTTGCTGGTTGGTAGAGATAGTGTAGCATTGTCACACCTTCAGTTCGCTGATAACACTATCCTCTTTTGCCCACAAGAAGAGGAAACTATTAAGAATTACAAGAGGCTTCTGCGATGCTTCGAGTTGATGTCAGGCTTGAGTATCAATTTTGATAAGTCCAGCCTGATCCCAATTAATTGTGAGGAGCAATGGGTCGAGCGTATGTGTAACTTGCTGGGTTGTAAGGGGGATGCCCTTCCAGTTAAATACCTTGAAATCTCTCTAGGAGCTAATCTGAGGTTGGTGAAGACATGAAAGCCTATAATAGATAAGGTGGAGGAGAAACTCAGTTTGTGGAAAGCCAAGGTGCTAAACAAAGCTGGAAAGTTGGTGCTTATCAAATCAGTGTTGAATAGCTTGCCAATATACTATTTAAGCTTGTTCAAAATGCCGAAAGCTGTGGCCGAGAAATTGATTTCGCTGCAGAGATGATTTCTGTGGAGTTCAGAAGAAGGGAGGACTGGTATGGCATTAGTAAGGTGGGAAGTGGTGCAGGCGCCGAAGAAATTAGGTGGGCTGGGAGTTGGGGATGCTATGGTTTGCAACACAGCGCTGTTGTTTAAGTGGTGGTGGCGATTTGCAAAAGAAGAATGCCCACTATGGAAAAAGGTCGTATGTTCTTGTCATAATCTGAATCCCAATGAGCCACTGTCAACTCAAGAACTGCCTACTAGAGGGGGACCATGGAAGGATATCTGCCAGTTACAAATCATGAATCAATATTTAAGGGATAAGATGGTCGCAGGCCTGTCCATGGAGGTTGGTGATGGGTGCCGGACTCGATTTTGGGAGGATGTATGGTTACTTGGTGGATCTCTGAAGGATCGCTTCCCGAGGCTCTTCTCTGTTTCAAACCAATGTGGATCCGTTATAGGGGAGTGCGGATTTTGGAATGGGTTTGAGTGGATCTGGAACTTCCAATGGAGGAGAGAGCTCTTCCAATGGGAGTTGGAACTCCTGAGTGTATTTCATGAGGTTTTGAGACCTGTGACATTAGTTCCAAACAGAGAGGACAGAGTGGTGTGAAAATATGATAGGTAAGGTGTTTTTACAACTAACTCATTTGTGCAGGTGATGCAGGAGGAACTGATCCCAGAGGAGGTAACTAGCTATAGATTCACCAGGACTGTTTGGAAGGGGTTGGTTCCGCCTAGAGTAGGGCTATTTGTATGGTTTGTTTTGATAGGAAGAGTTAATACAAAGGACATGTTGAGCCGGTTTGGAATCATCAGTCAGGAAGATGTTACTTGTGTTCTTTGTAACAACGAGGTGGAAGATGTATATCACTTGTTTCTAGGATGTGTATTTGCTTGGCAGGTGTGGAGTGCTTGGATTTCAGCCTTTGGCCGACGATGGTCTTATCCGGGATCGATGAAAGAGCACTTTCTTAGTTGGACAGAAGAATCGAGGAGAGTGGATGAGCGTAACCACCGGTTGAGGTGCTTCTGCGCGATCGTCTGGAACCTATGGTTGGAAAGGAATAGGCGAATTTTTCAGCATACAAGCAAAGGAGTCGAAGAAATTATCAACATGTCCTCGAATAGTGCTAACGAGTAGAGCGGTGGGGACCCCTTTAGTTGTTGATGGCTATGCCGGAAATGACATATGGACGGATTTGGTTTGTTATATTTCTTGTTAAGTTTGTTTGATTTTAGTGTCGATGACTTTGATTGCTCCACTGCTATTGTGTTGAGCTGTTTGCTTTCAAAAAAAAAAAAACTCCTGTATCTGAATACCAATAGTTTTTTGGAAGATTTGAGGAAGTATTCATATATACTCTTGGATTATAGAAAGAAGAGAGTGGCGGCCGTGGAGGCCAAACTCATGTTCAATTTGGAGATATGGTGCTAAATTGAGAAGCTTGAAATATGAGAATGCAGTGTGTCTAAGTTTAGCACACACTTAACACTAAATTATTGATAAATAAGAACCTTGAAATCGAAAAAATCTTCCACCATCTCTTCCTACATCTCTGTGAAAAATCTCTACTAGTCCTCTACCAAAAGAGTTGTAAGTTTGTGTAAAATTTGACTAAATGATTCTTGGTTCAAGTTTTCTAAATCGTTCCAGCATGTCTTCATGCCCAAAAAGTAATGATTCCACCTCAATAATGCTAATTGAGTCTATTTTAATGTCACAGATGACAAGAACATGGTATATTATTCCTCATTTAGTCCTTGTGTAATGGCCTCAATGTTTTTATCAACAGAAGTAAGAATGTGATCTAAGAAAGCAAATGAATCTATTGTCTTTTAAATTTTGTTGAGATAATTAGGTACATTGATTTGGATTTTAGAGGATTTCGAGAAAAACTCATGTATCTTCTCCCATACTTGATAGGTAAAAGTGTAGTTTAGCATTTGATTCTTGAATGGTTCATTCATGGAGTTCAGCATCCATGTCATAAGATAACAATCACGTAATTTTCATTCTTTATACTTTTTAGATTCTGTCCCAATTGTCTTCTCTGCTTTAATGTTGAATTGTAAAGGCACTTTTACTTGTAGAAGATATTCCAATTCATTTTCTCCAATCTAATGCAATGCTAGTTGTTTTCATATGAGAAAATTATTCTTGTTGAGTTTATCAAAATTGGATGTGAAAAGAAAATATTTGTGAGTGAAAACATTGTTAGGTAATGATATAATTTTTGCCATGAATCATTATCAAGTTCTGAATGCCATGTAAAAATCAATTCTATAAGTTCTAAAGAAGAAATAGTGAAGAATGATTTTGATTATTGGAATGATAATAGTTATTGGAATGATATATTCTAAACGAAAGAGTCAATACTATATATAGTAATAAAAAGTTTTTAAATGTATTCGAAATATTATTGTTTTAGTAATCTTAACAGTTAATTTTAATCTATATATATTATATATATTTTTTATAATTGAGATTAATGGTTGATACACTTAAATCTCTTTTGTAATGGCTTATTTAGCAGATTGGATAAAGTACTAAATTGGTCTATTCTATGTTGGTTCTTAAGGTTTAAAGTGTCCTATTTGAATTTAAAAAAAAAAATTCATTTAGCTTTAATTTAGTCCAACCGTAAAGTCAAAGTTAAATAATTAACGGAATGTCTTACATGACAGCAGTACAAGAACAAGGTCGATAATCTGGAGAATAAATACAAGCTCCAAAGGCACAAAATCAACTGTGGATGCATTAATATATTTATTTATCATTTTTCTTAGTTCTATAGAAAATATTTCATTTAAATTGTAAGAAGAATGATAAATAAATGTATTGATGCATCCACAGTTGATTTTGTGCCTCTAGAGTTTATATTTGTTTTTCAGATTATCGATCTTATTCTTATACTGCTGTCATGTAGGACATTTTGTTAACTATTTAACTTTGACCTTACGGTAGGACTACATTGAAGCTAAATAAAACTTTTTTTTTTTATTCAAATAGGACATTTTAAAGTTTAATGACCAAAACAGAATTACGCGCAAACATAAAGGACCAATTTAATACTTTACCCTAACTAACAGATTCTATATAAAGAAACTTAACTACCTAGAAAAATTAGGTGGTTGTAATGGAATCTATTTAAATAACAAATTCTGATTCTTTACTATCCCTTCTCAACTTGGGATATTACAAAATCAATTTTAACCTAAATTAGCTCAACCTAATTTAATTTATAATTTTTTTCAGTCTATCAATTTTTTATGTATTATCATTGTATAGTTTTCAACAATTGCATACTACTAATTTTGCTTTAACATTGTATTTCTTTTTCTTTTTGTAAATTATGAATTGTGAAATGAATAAAATAATAATAATAATTTTGTCTTCATTAGATTTTA
>NC_029791.2:9992349-9995097 GCF_000816755.2 Arachis ipaensis | reverse complement strand
TATATAAAAGGATGTGTAACCTTTGGTATTTTTTCACACACATTTCATATCCTTTCTTCGTCTCCTTTTACTCTAAAAAACAAAGATGAATGGCCAGTAACAATCCATTCATAGTTGTGCTTCTTTATCCCAATTGTCGTATGAGAAATGGCGACAACGGGGTGACATTTGAGTGTCAAGATCCGATGTTGATTCGCACTCAGCGTGTGGAGACGTTGTCAGGTTTGAAGAGATTGATATTGAGCAAGCTCGGTGGCACACAAGCGAGGCAAATTGGAAGGGGTGGCGTATAGGTTGCTGGCACCCATGGGAAATGGAGTCTTCCGGTTTCGACTATTCCGACTTCACGGGGACGAGCATGTGCGACTGATATTCAACATTCATGGGAGAATCATGTGTGAACAAGTAATGGAGTTGTCTGCCGAGGTGGGTCATGGTGGTAGTGGGGGTTCCGTACACGAAACCTATGTGCAGGATAACCGACCTCTCACACCACCGCCCATTCATGTCGCGATTCCGGAGCATGAGGCAGAGGAGGGTGAGGAGGAGTCGCATGAGGATTACGTGGCGGACAGTGCAGACAGTGAGTCTTCCGATGGTGGCGATGAGGATGAGTTTGTGCCGGAGACACCTGCAGGGACTGTGCCGCACCATGTGCTGCCTCCACCTCACCCGATTCCGGCGCTATCGGCTGTGCCAGGTCACTATCACAACCTAGATCTGGATGCCATGCATGAGAGAATCCCGATTTCTGACACCTGTGGAGTGGATTACAACCTAGACGACGGTGTGAAGTTTCGGGTCGGACACAGGTTCAGAAGCCGAGAGGTCGTGCTTCAAGGTGTGAAGAACTACAGTATTCGCAGGAGTGCTGAGTACCGGGTGATCGAGTCCGACCGGTTGAAGTACCATGTGCAGTGCCGTCAAGCCGATAGTAGGTGTCAATGGAGCCTCCGTGTGGCCCTTCGTCAGAATCTTAGATACTAGTAAGTTCAAGTTTAATTGTGAATTTGAGTAGTTTTGTATGATATGTTATTTTGGTTATAGATGTTGTGTAAGAATAAATTTTTTGTTGTGATTAGGGAGGTTCGGAGGTTTGGTGGACCACACAGCTGTTTGGTACTCACCATATCTCAAGACCATCGTCAGTTAGATAGCAGTCTCATCTGCAGAGTCATATTGCCCTTGATTCAGTCCAACTCGTCTGTCAGTATCCCGGTCTTGCAAGGTGCGGTCCAGGCAAGCTATCACTTCAAACCCTCACACAGAAATGTGTCGATGGCAAAGCAGAAGGCAATTGCACGGATATACGGTGATTGGAAAGAGTCCTACAATAAGGTGCCGAAACTGCTTCAAGCACTGCAGAGCTGTTTCCCCAGCACCATATGTGACCTACGCGTCAAACCGTACTATGAAGGACACCTCATGGTGCGCGACTGCTGCATGTTCGACAAAGTATTCTGAGCTTTTCCGTCATGTGTTGAGGCCTTCACGCATTGCAAGCCATTTGTCTCTGTAGACGGCACGCATCTGTATGGCAAGTACGGTGGAGTGTTGCTTATAGCGGTGGCGCAAGACCGAAACAGCAACATACTGCTAATCGCTTTTTCCATTGTTAAGTCTGAGAGCACCGAGTCATGGTTGTTCTTTCTTACTAATTTAAGGCGCCATGTCACCCCACAAGACGGCTTACAGGTTATATCCGACAGATCTCAAGCCATCAAGGCCGCCTTAAACTCCGATGATAGTGGGTGGCATCCCCCTGGTGCTGTCACGGGAGGCCTGGCGCCGAGCAGGTGCTCCACCAACGCCCACATCTCCGTATGGTACCACATACCAAAATCACGGAGGAACCCCCGACGGGGTTACCGTGTGCGCGTAGGTCTAGGTGGTACGCCACGTCCTGCAGGGTGATAGTGACCTCATCCCACGGGAGATGAAACGTGTGCGTCTCTGGACGCCATCGCTCCACCAATGCCGAAATCAGGAAATTGTCAAAGGTAAAATCCCCGAGGGACACGGTGTCGCCGAATCCGGCCTCAGTCAGATACGGGACGATGGCGTCCGGTGGAGGTAAAGTATGGCTCACTCGCCGGGGTAGTAGAAGGCGAGGCCTCTGAAGAATGAAAAACAAAATTATTTTAGCCTTAAGAATACAATGTTTCAACTATCTAGCCTACACATGTCTCTACATTACATATTCGATAATAGGCAAATCCTAACTACAGCGTTACAAATACTAACAACATAGCACAGGAATAACAGAGTTCCAAACTAATAATAATTATGTCATACCAACCTAGCACAAGCGGATAGAGAGTTCTAAATTAAGCCTACAGACCTAAATCCTAACTCATATACCAACGTTCCAGATATTCATGACTACCCTAACAATAGCAACATCATTAACTTTAACAAGCATAACGAAACTAACTTTGAAGTCGGCCGCCCCGGTGTAATGTGTCGTCTCATTCAGCCTATTGATGTCCCCGTCATTCCCCGCTTGGCGTGCCATCACCGCTACGGTCAAAAATATAGTTAGAAATGGTCAAAAGAGGTGAGAAAGATGTTGACAAAGTCAAACTGGGCTCCAGAATATTACTATAAACGACTTCTATATATAAGCGCGTACGGGCCATATCTCCTTTACAGTGTAAACGAGATATGACAAGGGAATTTAAATCGGTAATTTGTCGTAAAAATATTTATTTTTGGTTAATATTATATTTATTTTATTATTAAAATAAA
>NC_029791.2:9991792-9992255 GCF_000816755.2 Arachis ipaensis | reverse complement strand
CTGTAAGACATAATTAAAACTTTCTTTAAGAATATGACAGTAAAAGTAGTAATTAAAAGAGCGTGAAATATAAGACTGCTAGTAATATTCATTTGAGTCTTGTTATTATTTGTTAAGGTGTTTAATGAAAAAAAAACTCCATTGAAAAGCAAACAAATTTAAAGATTTCTACTTACTAGCAAATTTAAAGTCTAATAAACCAATTTGGTTGGTCGAGTAGTCAACTCACTCGTCCGCTTAAGTAAATGTCGGGGGTTTAAATCCCGCCTTGTGCATGCAGTAACTCATTGGCCAGCGACAGACTTTTAAATGAAGCTCAGATCTGCGACAGATTAGTCTTTAACTTGTCGGACTGGGGGATACTGTGGGCAACTAAAAAAAATTTAAAGCCTAATAATTTTTAAGATTTAACTAATTTGTATGTTAAGAGTATATGTTAAAAATATAATAATAGTATTTTCTA
>NC_029791.2:9984785-9990353 GCF_000816755.2 Arachis ipaensis | reverse complement strand
TATGTTCTATGTTCTAAGAGGACAAGTTAGTTTTAAACTCATAAAATTATTATTTATTAGTACAATAAATATTGGTAATGAATTAGAAGTTGAATACTCCAAGGATGTATAGTGTAATTAAGAGTGCTCAAGGCAACATTCTGAAATCTGAAGGCAATGAGACTCAGATTCCCATATGCCGGCAGCATCGATGTGAGAGAGAAACATCATCGTTACTCACACAATACATAACATAATGCCATTTTGTGCAAATCCCGTAAATCATGGGTTTTTTAATCTGTCTCTAAACCGCAAACTAACCTACATACCTCTACATGTATAGCCATTTAATTTTGCAACTTGCATATTGCAATGCAACCATACTAACATTGCAACATAGGCATGTTAACCTTATGAAATTACTTGTTCCAGAATTTACCAATAAATACATAAATGCTGATCCGATTCTTTCTTACTGTATCTAATGCAAGCAATGCAAAAGGTTCTTACATTATATTGTGGATGGAATGAGTGAAAAGTAGCTATATATATGTGGGTTACATGTATATTAGTAATCATAATTTACATGGGTATGTTATGTCTAGTGGTGGGTAGAGGGCTTCATGTCCCTTCATGGGGACCATGTGGGTTGAAGGTAACATGTTATTGAAATTGTGCACTTCATTTTATATATATACTCTCTTTCACGTGGGGCAGTGTTATGTTAAATTAAATCAATAAATTAAATTAAGATGAAAACTCGCATACAATTATTTTTATGTAAAGTTATTATTTGACAATTATTAAATAATTCTATAAATTTAACTAAATTATTATTTAATAATTTTTAATTATTAACTTTACATAAATATAATTACATATGATAATTCACCTTAAATTAAATTTGTATTTGGGTATATATATATCTTCTAAGAAGCTTCCTTTGTGGGTGCTCACTGGTCCAAATTAATGTAACTACTCATCAATTTCTTTTAGTAGTCTAATTAATTATATAAAAAAAATCAAATGTTTTAATTATAAATACTAGTTTATAAAAAGCATGCATGGTTGGCAACTAAAAGGGAATGTTTTTGTGATTTTCTAGTTAGGGTTATACCGGAACAATTATGATTTATGAAGGCAAAACATTGTTTTTTCAATGTTTTGTTTGCTAGAGAAACACTTGGGATTATGTGGGACAATTAATTATCACATATCATTAGTGGAATGTCATGAACATGCTAATGTTTAATTAAACATCCAACATGATTTTTTTCTTAAAAAAAAGGATAAATAAAAGTTTGAATATAAAACTAATTAAGTGTGACACACCTCATCCTTTAAGAGTAGTAATTAACTTATAGTATTATAAAAACAAACAAGGACACAAACATAGATATTCGATAAATATTTGCTTAACTAAACACAGGCTAAATCTAAATGGTGCACACTGCACACTACACTACATGCAATTCATGGTGCCACGTACGTATCCCATCCTCTGACCAATAAGGGAAGGAAAGATAAACCATAAACAACCTTGCTTTAGTAAATTGGGATGAGCCTTTTCAACAAGAAAATTGGTAGTAAAATATACAAATCATGCTTTCAGAAAATGGGTAAAAGATAATGCACAAAAAAGGAGTAAAATAGAGTAATGTTAGAGAGTTATTTTTTTAATTAATAGAAGTAGTTAATTTTTAAAATTATTTTATTTATTTTAAATTTTAGATTTTAAATAATAAACTTTTAACTTTAATTCTAATTATAAACGATAAATCCTAAATGCTTCAAAAAGTGAAAATTTTTAAAATTAACTAATATTAACTAACTACAAATTAGTTTTCTATATTTTTCTTTAAAAATATATACGTATTGTTCGAACAAGAAGTACATGAAATAATATTTATATTTTTCCTTGAAATGAGTCATTAATTACGTCTATTTAATCTAATATATTTATTAAGAAAAATTCTAATTGTTCATTCGCAGTCCACTAAAAAAATGTGTTCAATCCCACACTTTGGACCAAAGCATTACCAAATGCAAAGTACTTTTATAAAAAGAAAATGTATTATGGTGCCCCACGACTATGATTATGGTTGCCAATGTTCATTGTTGATACTGTACAAGACAACTAAATCGACATCATCAGCAGTCGGAAACTACAACTGATATTAGTAAGTAAACATGCATAACTTTTACCATTGACTTTTAACTGCTTTGATTTTTGTCAACGTGTGCTTTTTTGGAAGAGAATTTTAAAGAAATATATATGTAGTAGAATAATGAAGAGGTCACAGATTGTACTAAAATAAGTAAATATAGGTGAGTGGTTGTAGTTGAATTTTTTGCCATTCTTGTCATGTCATACTGTGGGCCAAAAGAGTACACATGCATATCACTTGAAAGAATCAATATGCAGAGAAAAAGGTAATAAGAGAGTAGAAGAAAAGTCAGTATGTGGCTACATACTTTATTTTTTCCTTCTTCTCCCATTCTCTTCTTTCGGTAGTAGAAGTAAGTCTAGCGGGTGCATAGCATCTTATAAACAAAAGAGAGCAACATGCCTATACCACTAAGGATCACATGTGTGGTTTTGCACTTTGCACCTTAGCTTCCATTATATTCTACTCTTCTTATTTTGACTATTATGTGGATCAAAGATATAACATGCTAGATATGTTATTGCTATATTAACCAAGAGCTAGGCATAGTAGACCTCACATTTTGCTTGGTTTTTTAACCATTTAGTCATAGATTCAAATTCTTAACGGGTATATGGAAAGGTTTTCTTTTTCTTTTTCTTATAGATACTTTTTGGAAAATTTTTATTACAAAAAGCAAGATTTATTAGTCATTATTGTTGATAGTAAATATTCTGAGAAATATTTAAAAAATAATGAGAATATTACCACTTGTTTTTTAAATAAAAACACTTAACATATAATTATATAAAAGATACATACTATGTAAGCAACAAAAACAATTACTATATATTTGTGTAAATATATGTTATGTATCTTATTTAAAGTGTATTTTATATTCAACATATATTTTATACGAACACTTAAATTTTTGGATAAATGTTTCATAAGTTGAATTAAACTTTTTAATTATTTTTATGTTTCATTCAATACGGAATTAATGGAACTTAGTCTTTTGTGGTAGTAAGGTTAAATATTTTTATTTTCTTTCAATACATCCATTATGTCATTGACTTTAAATGTTATGGGTTAAGTACTGAAATCGTCCCTAAGGTAAGGGGTGAAAATCAAATTCGTCCCCGACCTTTTTTTATTATTAAAATCATCCCGAATGCTCAGATACACTTTAAAATCGTCCTTTCCCCCTCAAAACAAAATTTTTGGACACTTTTACCCTTTAGCAGTTACTGTCCGTTGGAGGTTTTAATAAATAAAGTTAATTTATTTGTTTATTTATTTATTTATATAAAGTTCTGATTTGGGGAGGGTTGGGATTAAATCAGAGCAGTCATCCCTAACCAACGAAGCAGAGAAAGAGGAAGGGCTTTCGAAGGTGAGTGGAGCCATGGCTACGGAGAGCTCACGGTCGTGTCGGAGTCGGTCGTCTGCGCAGAAGAGGGAGCTTGTGTGTGGACATGGAGAGAGACCCGTTCTTAGGATTTCGGGAACGAGGAACAACCTTAGGTGACGATTTTGGGGGTGTGTCTACTATGAGGTTAGGGTTTTAAGTTTCTATAGGTGGGTGATGGAAAGGTATTGTTTGTTCTGGGCTCTGACTCTGGTGGGTTGCTGTAGATCCAGGAAGAGTGTGATTTCTTCCGATGGGCAGACCCAGAAGCAGAGAGTGAGGATCCTCATGTTGCAAGGATGAAGAGGAAAGTTGCGGCCCTGAAAGCAAAAGTGAGGGACATTGAGTGGAAGTTCAAGGTTGCTGCAGTGTTAGGAATTTCTGGATGGGTTGTTTTGTTTTGCTTCTGGTCGTAGATTTGGTTCAATCAGAGGGAGGGGGTAGCGTGTGTGATGCCATTGAAGTATGGTTGATGAAATTAGGAGAGAATTTAGTGTTCAGTTTGCATTTGTTTGATTGGGTCTGAGTTATGTAAATTGAGATGTACTGGGTCTTGTTGAACATTTGGGGTTAGTTTAGGGTTTTGGTGATTAATTTTGTGAGTGAAATGATCTCCTTGTAATTTGACAATTAATTGGAATGGCAAATTTATCTGTTAGCAAGAAAATTGTGACTGAACTCTTCTGTTAATCAACTCTGTAACATATCAACTCAAATAAGGAAATTCATTAAACAGAACCAACATAATATTAGGCAGAACACAGTCTAGTGTAATTCAGTAATAAGCATAGGAAAATAACACCAAATGGTGGATACTTGAGTCACCATCAATTCCATTACATGGAGACTAAGCAAAATATAGTCTAGGACATTCAAAAAACCTACTGCAACTCTGTTGCTCACTAAGAAAGATTAATCATAAGCCATGTTGTCAAGTTTTCAAAAAACCAAAAAAAAGTGTCACAAATATTATCTCAATTCAAGCAACAGTACATTGATTACAGCACAAAAGACAAATTTTTACTACAGTCTAAAGTTTTCTCCAAAGTCTTGGTGGAAGTTTAACCACGAGCCTCAGCTTTCTAGGAGATACATGCAGTGGAATTCTGTGACTGAAGAAGACAGGCCTGGCTGGTTGGCTGGAGCTGGCTGCACCCTTCTCCATTGGTGCTGGTGGTTGTTGTGTAAGGCTTCTGGTGGGCTTTCTGTTGGGCCTTGGGTGGAGAGTACCTGCTGCTGGACTATTGGGCCTAGTAGAGGATGATGTGGGCTTGGACCTGGAATGAGTTGAGTTGGGCTGAGAAGAGGTGGTGGCTGGTTGGGGCTGAGATGATGCTCTAGACTTGGTGGACCTCCTCAAACCTCCACTTGCAGATTTCATGTCAGGCTGGGATGACGTTTTAGATCTGGTTTTGGGTCTGATAGATGAATGCTTCCTTCCTCCTCTGGTCCTCTTGCTAGCAGCTTACCTTGGTTGTTGGGCCTGAAAGACATTAAAGAATTCAGTTGATGAAAAAATTAAACTATAACCCTAGCATACATGCAATTGATGATATACATACACTTACATCCAGGGATGGCTTCTTGCATCCTCCCCTCTTGTGTCCAGATTCACCACAGTTTGAGCACCTTTGGATTTGTCCCCTCCTAGACAAGTGGGACTGGCTGCTGTCCGGAGGCTCATCAGGTCCTCTCTTCCTCTTCTTGACTGGTCTGTGGCTAGGCTTTCGATAAGGAGGGGGCATGACATCATCAAAGTTGGTTTTCTCCCACGAATCTGGGCCATTCAGAGGATTGATGACTGAATCATAGCACTTGACATATGCAGCCTTCTTGTAGTAGTCATCAACAAATCCATCTATGTCAAGGCCCTTATAGTTGATGCAGCTAATGGCATGGGTGCAGGGAATACCACTAAGCTGCCACTTCCTACAGGAGCACTTGTGAGCAGAAAGATCAACAGCAAATTTAGACAAATCATTAACAACCTCATATGTTTGTGCAGCAGACCAGTAAGGCCTCCACTCACCAGCT
>NC_029791.2:9977810-9983906 GCF_000816755.2 Arachis ipaensis | reverse complement strand
TGAGCAGAAAGATCAACAGCAAATTTAGACAAACCATTAACAACCTCATATGTTTGTGCAGCAGACCAGTAAGGCCTCCACTCACCAGCTGATCTGCCTATCCTCTCTAGTTTCATCCTAATCCGAGGTAAAACTGTCCCATTAAAGTTCTTAATTCTTTTCCTATTAAGAGCCCACCTACTCATCAAATAAACCCTTATGTCCTCCAACATTGTCACTATAGGTTTCTCCCTAGAGTCTACTATTGCACCATTAAAGCTCTCACACATGTTATTCACAAGAGTGTCACATTTAGAGTGAAAATTAAACCTGGACCTGCTCCAAAATCTTGGAGGGATAGCGTTTAGATGTCTGTGCGCATCCACATTGATCTGCCTTATGATTTGCATCTCTTTCTCCCATTCCTTCCAGTGTGTAGCCTTTGCACACCTTCACATCAGCTGCTTCAGGTGTAACCCAGGAAATTTCTTCCTGAAGTTGTTGTAAAGATGGCAGACACAGAACTTATGGTCCACTCCTGGAATGACCTCATCGAAAGCAGGCAAGAGACCCTAATAGAGCAGGTAAAATTGTGTTACTTAACAATAACTGCATCAATAAAGGACAAAAGCTTCAACATCCAGAATTTAAATTTATCAAATGTAAGATTTTAATTGGTTCCATAATTTTAATTATTCGATAACCATTTACCTTCTACTGATCAGACATGAAGGTTGATTTTCCAATGACCTCAGCTCCGAAGTCATCAATGAGCAGCCGGAGAAACCACTTCCAGGTGTCTTTAGTCTCTGCCTCCATAACGGCGTAGGCGATTGGAAGCATTTGATCATTAGGATCCCACCCTATCGCTGTCAACAACTGCTCTCTTTGAGGTGTCTTTAGAAAACACCCATCCAATCCAACAAACTTTCTACACTGCTGGAAGCTCTTTTTGCAAGTAGCTAGACACACGTATACCCTTTGAAAAATGCAATAATTATTTAACCCCTGGTGCTAGTCCTCAACTTCGAAATCAGGGGACCTCTGTACCTTGAGCGTCACTGAGGACCCTGGATTAGCACGTAGCAGCTCCAAGCAGTAGTCAACAATCCTTTTGTACTGCTTTCGGTAAGCTCCCTGAATCTCATCCAATGCAGCTTGTCTAGACCTAGCAGCCATTGATGTTGTCACAGTCAAATTCCATTTCCTTTGTGCCTTGTTGACCAGGTCCTTTATCTTCACTTGTGGATTACCTTCAACTTTCTTCCTAAATACTTTACTCAGCCAACCAGTATGCAGTATCCCTACCCTATGTGACTGACCACAAGTATGCTTAAGGTTCATTGACCTAAGCTGCCAAGTCTCCTCTTCACTCATTTTTTCTGCGTATAACCAAAATGGGCAACCCTCTTGACAAACAGCACTCACCCTAACCAAGTCAAGTTTCGCATACCTCAGTCCCCTTCTTGTTTTCACTGTATAAGCTGTTACAGTGTCCTTGAATTCCTCCCTTGAAGCAAACTCAATTCCAACTTCCCATTTGTACCTTGTCATGTCTTTCACATCTTTATGGATCGGATATCTAATTGCTTCATTGTTATCATCATCCTCGATGTCCTCTTTCTCTGAACCACCACCCACTTCATAATCCACATCAACTTCATCACTATTGAATCCTTCCTCATCACTGAAATCACCTCCTGCAATCCCTTTTCCTTTTTCAACCCGATCACCATCCGTCCCGCCTCTTACTTCATCAAATTCGCTCTCATCATCGTACTCCTCTTCACTATCTGTAAAAATCACATCATCTGCACTGTCAACCTCACCATCAGATGGAATGAAATCCTCATCATCACTATCCTCATCACTATTCGATTTAACCTGCTCATCCGGGTTCAGCTTATCTCCCTCTTTAACTATCTCCGCATTAGCCCTGTCCACCTCTTGATCCCCATCACCCTGATAAATCACCAACTGTTTCTGATTATGTACCTCTTCATCATTGGCCCTCTCCGCCTCCTGAACCTGTTCACCTGGGCCTCCAACATCAAGAAACCCTACTTCAGAAAAGTCTTCATCAACCTCAACCTTATGGACCACGTACAGATCAACATGACCCCTCTTTCCCGTTATTTTACACATCTCAATGGCATCTCTGTCTCCCTCAAATAACTTCAAATCGTTCTCTAACCATTCAGAACTTGGGTCCTTATACCAGAAAGTTGCAATTTTTTCCTTTGTGTATCCAAATTGTCCCACCTCAGCATATGCCTCAAAAAGAGACCAGCAATCCATATCAACATCTTCGATCACAATCTTTTCTCCCCCCTATATACTCCAATGTACCATTGTCATGCCCAAATCTACCACCATGGTAGACAATCAGGCTTAAGGTTCCCATCACCTAAAACCTACAAACAAAAATCACACCCAACTCCCATTTGTAAACCACCAAATACCCTTCACACAGTATTAAGTTCAAGCTCCAAAAAATCAAAACAAATGCTGCACACGTACCTGATTCGAGATGACTGCCACGAGAACGAGCTCCTCTTCCACCCTTTCCCACGCAATGCAAACGCAGTGACGCTACTCCTCAAGCCAGCACTCACTTTGTTAGGGCATCATTGAAGGTGAAGGATCAGTGTTCATTTTGTAACGTTACTCACATAATGAAGCCGTTTCGCGGGAATAAAACGCGAAGCGTCAAAGGACTCAGGGGCAAATTTGGAATTAAAATTTTTTTAATGCACTTGAGGACGATTTTAAAGTGTATCTGAACATTCGAGATGATTTTAATAACAAAAAAAGGTCAGGGACGAATTTAATTTTTGCCCCTTACCTTAGGGACGATTTCAGTACTTAACCCAAATATTATCATGTTTCATAACTGAATTTTTTTATTTAAATAAATATATGAAAATTATTATTTATCAAAATACGGAGAGAAAGAAGGAAATATCAAAATGCACATGGCCGTGGAAAGATCAAATTAAAATTATCCTTCAACTCAAGCTTGGCGCATGCGAAATGGAGACTGGCATGGTAGAGGATTAGGTGGTGCATCCGATACAAAGTCGTCTTTTCAATCCAATGACGGTGCAAACGAAATGGGCCAACTCCTATTCGGCGAATACAAAGTGGACCACCTCACATTTGGTGCTTGCGAAGTGGACAAACTCACCTGTGGTGCCCACGAATTAGGCCAAGTCAGGGGCAGAGGCTACGAATTGAGTGACTTCGTGTCTACCGCATGCGAAATGGTGATGCAACAGTCAAAGCTACAAATTTTCATGTTTCCAATTTCCGTACCAACATGCAATGGTTGATGAGGGTGGCAATGGTTGGAGGTTTATGGCTGGGTTTCAATATAAAAGGAGGCAAGGGACCAATTCATTGATGCAGCTCACAAAGTAAAATTGATGAAGTAGAAGAGAAAGAGTGCAAAAAATTGAGATATAGGCTTGTGCCTGTCGACCCTTGTTGACAAATAATGCATTAAGACGATGGTAGGTAGACTTCACAATTGTACAAACTAGAAGGTTATGAGTTCCCTTGAGTACTAAGTTGATACACTCAAAAAGATTTGTTGTCATGTGACCGTATCGACGACCCTCGTTACATTGCTATAGCCATTTTGGTGGCTCTAACCCACGGATCCAGGCCATCATTGTCGGATACGTGGCCGGATCCTCGCTGCTGATTAACTCAAGGTAGTATTATGCCTACTTTTGCGTCTTCGAGTATGTCGCGTTGACCAGGTGCCTTTTGGCTTCTTTACTCTTGAAACTTGTTGTGAAGTTAGAAGCACTATGTCTCACACAGTAAACATTGTATTCTCATCCATACCCAACTCGCTCCAAGGCTTCCTTTATTGCTGGATGCCTATCAGAGATAAGCAGAATCCCCGGTTGAGAAGCTAGTGCCTTTTTAAGTTAGCAAAAAAAAAATTACCACGAATCTGTATTCTTCTTATCGACAATCGCTAAAGCGATGGGTAGAATGTTGTTATTCCCGTCCTGTGCTATTCCTATCAACAGGGTGTCTATATACTTACCATACAAGTGTGTTCTGTCAACTGAGACCAATAGCTTGCAATGCTTGAATGCTTCAACACATGATGAAAACAACCAAAATACCTGATGAAACATAACACTGTCACGGTCCAACGTGTTGCCAACGTAGTACGGTCGCATTTATAGGTCAATAATTGTACCTAAGATGAGTATGCTTATTTAATAAAATGGAGAAATGATTCCAAACACCAGCAACAAGAAAAATCAATAATTTTTATGTGTTATTTATACCTGGAATGAAAGTTTGCATAGCGTTAAAATATCTCCGCAGCTAATTGTATGAGTCATCCTAGTCTCCATAAATTTTAGCAATTGCCTTTTGTTTCGTGTGCCAAACCTTCTTGTAAGAAATCTTATACCCGTAAGCTGACTCTATTGATTCCTACAACACCTTTATACAAATAGTCGCGTCTGCATGAACCATAGGAAATATATGATGGCATATGACATTGCTATCAAGTTGAGTATGATCTTGCGACATCGAAGTTACCAAACAACTGTGAGGCCCTTGATATTTTCAGATTTTCCAAAATCTCGAAGATCTTATCTTTGCAACCCTTACCATCCAATGACATTGGTCACCAAATTAAACTGCTTGCATCGACATACATATCGAGATTGATCTGACTCTACGACCTTGTATTTCGTACTTCTACGAATGTTGTAATTTATAACAGCAAGCATCACTATTTCTCCATTGAGACATTTCAACCCAATCTCAAGCTCCATTTCACCAAACATAGCATCGTTGCTCAGTTTGTCCTCAGCTGTAGTCAAATTCATTGCTCCAAGATTTAAAGATAGATAATGGCTTGGAGTGCCGCTAGAAACACCACCTGGTGCCGTGACACCTACCGATTGGGCAGGAAGTGGGAGAACCCTTTCGTTATAAAGCGGTTGGATTTCAGGAACAACTTCTACATCTTCATCGCTATCATCCTCAATCTCATCTTCATCAGACGAATATGCCAATCTATCAGCAATACCTTCTAGGAATGCAACACACGTGGAAGGGAAGGGACGTGCATGATGATTTTGTTCCAGCGTGACAAAGACATTAAAAGTGGGACTACGAGCCCTACCAATTTGCTGGAAGGGAATCGCTTCAGCCAATCCAAAATTTCGAATTTTCTCTACATTATTCGAACTAGAGGAGCTACCACTAACATCTTGAAGATTCACACGAAGTTTTATAGAATAGATGCTTACAATGCTACGATGATAAGAAGACATCATCAAAACATGCATGTCAGATTTAATATGTATTTTATAATAAGAAAACGAATTGGCTAACGCAACTGGCATCCTGTAAGCCAACTTAATGATTTCCTTTTTTCTAATCATACCAATATTTATCAGAATCAAAATTTTCAATTGTTGCAGCGATATTTGCGACAGAATCTTTATCCAAAGTGGATCATCACAAACAAATGTAATACTCTTAGATGTATGAGAGATTTCTCCATTCGAATATATAATGACATAAATATTTTCAAAGGCTATAGAGCAAAACTAGCTATGACCGAAATCTTAAAAGAGAAGTTTATGGGTGTGGAAGAGAGAGTAGAAGAAGAGTGAGCTGAATAATTTAAAAGTGGCTTATAAAACACCAGCATTTATATAGTGAATTTCTGATCCCATTTCGCATGCAGCGAAGATGAAATAGAGTTCCATTTCGTGGTTACCACAGATGAAGTAGTTCTGACACAAAATTCCCATTTCGTATGTGCCAAGCCTGAATTGAAGGGTTATTCCAATTTATAGGCGGTACAATTGAGATGGCCATGCACATTTTGATCTTTCTTTTCTTTCATGCGTATTTTAGTAAATAATTATTTTCATATATTTATTTAAATAATATATATTAAATGTAAAATTTGAATTTTTTTTTGAGAATGTATGTACTTTCATATATAATTTTTATATTAATAAATATAAAAAATAAAATTTATAAAATTTAAAATTTTATTTATTAAAATACTATTTAAGTATATTTCCAATTGTACTATATACAAAATTATTCAATATTTTCCTAAAA
>NC_029791.2:9967978-9974765 GCF_000816755.2 Arachis ipaensis | reverse complement strand
TTAACTACCATCTTTTAAAAAAATATATTCTGAGTAATTTTAAATCAATTCAATTTAAATAATCAATAATTTAATTAAGAATTTGACTAATATGTATTTTAAAGACATAAGTTAAGAATACTTATAATAAAAATTTTAAATATCTTACTTTAATAAATATACAATAAATATATTAAAAATTTTAATTTTATATTTTTTATAAAATTATTTTAGTTTATCATATATTTTAAAAATAAATTTTAGTTAAACCCTTGAATTAAAAGCAAGTGGAAAATTTTACCAAGCAAGCAGAGCATTTACTCTTTTTTACTAGTTACTAATGAGAAAAACACACAATAAAAATTGATGGAGGGAAGGGTAAAAATGATGTCAGATACCAAAAATATCCCACATTTAATCGTTTCTCCCCACATCCCCCCCTCCACCCCCTCCATTAATGCCCCTTTTCTTGAAACCATCACCCCCTTCCCTCTCTAATATTAAATACACATATTACTATCACATAAACTCCACAACCACAACACTATTACTCACTCACACCATAGTACTACTAATTCTTCTTCTTCTTTTTTATTTTATTTTATTTTTAACACTATATATACACACACACGCACACAAAACTGTAATAAGATGTATATATACCACTCTATTGACTATCAAGTCTCTTATCTTATTTCCACTTATTAATTCCACTCTCCTTTTCATATTCATTCAAACCAATCATACATGGCTGCTTCTATTATCTTTCTCTTTTTTGCTATCATAACACTCGCCGCCGGGATCCTCCTCCGCCGCAAACACCGCCACCGCAACCACCGCTTACCACCGGGGAGCCTAGGTCTCCCCTTTGTCGGCGAAACCATACAGCTAATCTCCGCCTACAAGAGCGACAATCCCGAACCGTTCATAGACCAGCGAGTGAACCGGTACGGTCCGATCTTCACAACGCACGTGTTCGGCGAACCTACGGTTTTCTCGGCTGACCCGGAAACGAACCGGTTTTTTCTTCTGAACGAAGGGAAGCTTTTCGATTGCAGCTACCCCGGTTCGATATCGAATCTCTTGGGGAAACACTCGTTGCTGTTGATGAAAGGTGCACTTCATAAGAGAATGCATTCACTCACTGCTAGCTTCGCTAACTCTTCCATTATCAAGGATCATCTTCTTCTTGATATTGACCGACTTATTCGTCTCAACTTGGATTCCTGGTCCGACCGGGTTCTTCTCATGGAGGAGGCCAAAAAGGTAATTTCAGCTATTCAATCCCCTTCTAGGCCACCATATTACGTGTGCATTAAAAATTAATAACTATATTAATTATCTGTATAAAATAATATTAAAATATAAAATATAGATTCGGTGATTAAGTTTTTGTGTGCATATAGTATTTTATTTATGTTATTTTTTACTATAATGTTAATTAAAATATCGTTTTTTTTCATTCACTAAATCATACCATGTTACGAAACAATATTAGGATCCACCTTTTATACAACTTATAGTCTCATCTATACTATCACAACCTTACTCCTTTCGTCATGCATAAGTTATTAAGATACTCATTTTTTTACTATAAAGTTTCTAGCTCTATTCTATTATTGCAAGGATTTTGCAAACTTGTATTTTAAAGATATAAATTGATTAAGAATGCTATAAAAAATATTTTATAAAAATTATTGAAAAAATAAATATTAATATTTTTAATATATTAAATATATAATAAAATTATGATAAAGTGATTGAAAAACTAAGTTAATCAAATATTTATTTTTAATTTTATTTGTCCTGCAAATTTTTTTTTTCACTAGAGATTCTTTTGTTAATATATAATATTTGACTTTTAAAAGTAAAAAACATTGCATTGACATATAGAAGCTATGATTGAGTAAAGTGTTGCTCAAAGTAATAATGGTGTATATAAGCTTTTTTTTTCTTTCTTTTTCTTTATACCGTGAGCAATCTATTTTTGCTTTAATATTTTTATACTAAAATACATTTTTCTCACTTGAGTCAACTTTCCCAAAAATCATATCAGTGTGTCAAATAGGCCATGGATAGCTCGAGTCTACCTCACTTGCCATCATCATCATATTGGGGAAGAAGTGGTGGACCAGCCTCTTTAATTTGCACCTCACAATTACCATTTTGTTTTGATTTTTTTTTTTAAATTCTAAGTTCACTGTCTAAAAACTTAAAAAATCTGTTTATTTTTATATCCTTAGAAAAATATTTAAACTAAACTTAAAAAAAAAAAAAAAACCTATTTTGTTCTTTAATAATTTTATTACATGAAGTTGGGACGATGTAATAATGTGACTGTAATTTACGTGATGGAAGTGAAAATGAGAGGTTTGGTGAATAAAGATTCGATGCTTTGTGTAATGTGTCGAATTCCTAGCTTACAAGTCCCCACGTTTACTAAAAGTTTTTACGGCTGCATAAGAATAATAATCATTCCCTATATACAATAAAATAAAATTATAGGCATATAGGTTTAGCATGCCCATGTACGAATTTGTTGTTATATGTTTGACATGTTATCATACTTAATTACCATCATCAAATACTAGTACAGTACTACTTTTATTTTATTTTATTTTTACCTTATGGTTAATTAATTAGTTAATTAATTATTGGGTGCAGATAACATTTGAGTTGACAGTGAAGCAGCTTATGAGCTTTGATCCCGGGGAATGGACTGAAAATCTAAGGAAAGAGTATGTTCTTGTGATTGAAGGATTCTTCACTCTCCCTTTTCCTCTCTTCTCTACCACTTACCGCAGAGCCATCAAGGTACATGCATTTTCATTATTGTTATTATTGTTCAATTCATCATCCTTTATTCTTCTAACAAACGCTACTTATTTATTATAAGATATCATACTCACATAATATTTAATATTCACAGTTTGATAAGATATAGATTCAATTTTATATTACATCCTAAGAAATGTTACTTAGGAATATATTTTATTATGAGAATTTGATTGTATTTTCATTTTTGTTAACATTGAATTATTAAATTAATTATTGATTAAAGTACCAAAAAAAAAAATTAATTATTGATTATTAATTAATTAATTGATGTAAATTGCCAACGAGTTATAACTCACATAGCATAGTCTTCCCTCCTCACCTCTACACTCCTCTTATCTAGGTATCGAGTTCGAGTCTCACTCCTAACTTTGTAAAACAATTAATCGATGTAAATTATTGTGTGTATAGGCAAGAAGGAAGGTGGCGGAGGCACTAACGTTGATAGTGAGGGAGAGGAGAAAAGAAAGTGAAACAGAGGAGGGAAAAAAGAATGATATGCTGGGGGCACTGTTAGGCTCCGGCAACCGCTTCTCCGATGAGCAAATAGTGGATTTCATGGTGGCATTGCTTGTCGCCGGCTACGAAACCACCTCCACCATAATGACTCTGGCCGTCAAGTTCCTCACGGAGACTCCTCTAGCCTTAGCACAACTCAAGGTACACATTAACATAAAGTCTTAAGATGATTGCATATCTTCTTTCTTATATTTTTGTTGTGATTAATATTAACATAAACTTCAAGTAATATTCCAAATACTTGATGGTTAGTTTTGTTGTTTTATGCATGGTAAAAGCGTGTTCACCCAAGTTAATTAATGCGGTTGAAAACTTGAAAGTCATGCATTGGTTTGAACAGATCAACTATGAAAGAAGACAACAGGGTAGGTTGTCAAGTTTTGGACAAATCACTCTATTTCAAAGAAAAAACCCATTCATAATAATTTCTCATTAAGTAATAGGAGTTTGCTAATGTTTTAGATAGATTTCATGTTATAGAAAGAATTTTAAATGTTATTGGAATATCAATTTTATAGTATTTTTAATCGTTGATCTCAATTATAAAAAAATATATAATATATATTAATTGAAATCAACCGTTAAAATCATTAGTATACCGGTATTTCAAAAAAATTTAAAAAATTTTCAATATTATATGACATAAATTCATAGCATATGATATCATATAAAATGGGCTCGCATGGGTAACCAAGTCACGTTGGTTGACCGATTAACTTACTCGTCAACTTAAGTAAGTTTAGAGCTTGCGTATGTAGTAGTAATCCATTTGTCAGCGACAAACTTTTAAATAGAGTTTCAATCTGAGACGAATTAATCCTTAAAATTTACTGTAAATATGGCGAAAAGCAAAAAAATCTAACTAAATCTATGAAATTTGAGCAATATGTTTTGTTTGCTAAGGTATCAATCATGAAGCCATCAAGGCATGGCCAAAGTAACACATTACAAAGTCAAATGCACAAGGCGGGATTCGAACCCCCGACACTTGCTTAAGCGGACTAGTGAGCTAACCACTAGACCAACCCAACTTGGTTAGCATGATAGACCTTTGATGTGATCAATAATGTTAGAATTTTATTTTTACAGGAGGAACATGATCAAATTCGGTCAAAGAAGAGTAACTCAGAGGCACCATTGGAGTGGTCAGATTATAAGTCAATGGCATTTACCCAATGCGTAAGAACACACTTTAAATTAATTTAAATTAATAATCTGTCAAAGTTTACTTACGTTAGTTATTTTATTAGATCATAAACTCTTTTTTGTGTAATATATATATATATAGGTTGTGAACGAGACTTTGCGTGATCTTATTTAATATTTATTAATTTTAATAACAATTAATCACAGTTAAATAAGATAAATTCGGACTTTTTTTTGTCCCACTAGTATTATGGTTAATCAAATAACATATTGTTGTTGATAATAGGCATAGCAAAGTTAGTTAATCAATGCTTCAAATATTTTAATAGGTTACACTATTCCTAAGGGATGGAAGGTCTTTGCATCATTTCGCGCTGTGCATCTAAACCCAGATCATTTCAAAGATGCTCGCACCTTCAATCCATGGAGATGGCAGGTACCTAATAGGCTAATACTCTCCCTAACTTACATGTACTCACTCTTCTCTAAAACACGGGGGTGTTGCCGTGTCAGATCCCCATCCTTTTTAGAGAAGAGTGAGTTGGTTTGATGTTCGGATTTTTAACATAAATAAACTAATTAATCCAAACAATGCAGAGTAACACGGAAGTAACATGCCCTACAAATGTATATACTCCGTTTGGCGGAGGGCCACGGCGGTGCCCTGGCTACGAGCTAGCCAGAGTGCTGCTATCCGTCTTCCTTCATCGCATGGTAACCCAATACAGGTATGTACCTGAAACACATTGCATAATCATGATTTGTAGCATGTTTATTGTGTGATTAAGGAACATGTTTTTCTTATTGGATGCAATGGCTAATGTTGTGTAAACAATGTAAAACAGTTGGTACCCTGCAGAGGAAGATAAGTTGGTGTTTTTTCCAACAACTAGGACACAGAAGAGGTACCCTATCATAGTGAAGCGTAGAGAGGATTACAATAAACTATGTAAAGCACAATGATGATGAGAGAACAACATAGAAGAATCTCAAAAGGAGGATTTGAAGCAGATAATGTAGATGATGAGTTTGGTCAGTTTTATTAATGTCCATTATAATTAATAAGATAAGATTATTATATCCCCTATAGTTTAGATGTTCATATATGATGGTAATTTCCTTTTTTTTTTTTGGGTTATAGGGATGTCATATTTTAGGGTTAAGGGAAATGGGAGAAAGGATGTAAGGTAAAGAGATCAAATTAAATGCATCATCCTTTTATAAATATATATGATATTAATTAGTTCTTCCAAATTCTTTCAAGGATGCTCATATTCACAAATAACATCTCTCTTAATTCTTAAATCAATCCTCAAAAGAAAATATCATGAATATAATTGGCCTCCATTTCTATGAACATGTTTGGTTTTCCGTCCAAAATTTATCAAAATCATGGCTTCAAGAAGAAACATTAATCTTGTAACTTAGTTTTGGAGTTTCACTAAGGTAATAATCCAAATGCCAAAGATGTCATCTGATTAGGAAAGCAAGCAATACAACTATGAACTATGCAAAGCATTTTGAAAGGGACTATAAATAAAATCCAGCCCAATATTATTAGTCTTGAGCCTTCCTGTTTGAGTTAGGCTTTGATCCATGTTCTTCTATATAAGGTACATCTATGGCCCATGTTTTGTTTCCATTTCTCTAATGAAAATCAAACAATCTGAACTCTGATAAATGGCTGAGGCTGTAGTATTCCAATGACAAAGTTGTTTGTCTCTAGTTCACCAAAAAAAAAAAAAGGTTGTTTGTCTCGAAAAGTGCCACACCAGGCTCCACTTTCTGCTATGATGATTAAAGAGCCATACATTGTGTGTGAATGGGTGTATATATGAACAGGGGCGAGACTAGATAAAATATTAGAGGAGTCAAAAATATTTATACAATAAAATAAAATTAAAATAAAATTTTTTTAAAAAATTAAACTAAAATTTACATATAATTTACATGTAAAAAATTAAAATTAGGGGGACATTGTCCTCCTTTCTATGTATGTAGTTCCACCCCTGTATATGACCAAAAAAAAAAATCGGATAAACCTTACTAATAATAAATCTACTTGGATTAGTTTAATGGTTAAGTCAGTAGTCTATTAAGTGAGTGTCCCAAGTTCAAATACTTCGTAGTGTATATAATTCATTGATCATAACAACCCCTTAAATGGAGGTCTAATTTACAAAAAATTAGTACTTAACCTGTTAGATTAAAAAGATCCAATAACCATTCTTTCTTTTTTAAAAAAGTATTTTATAAGATACTATATTTCGTTACTTTATTATTTGGTTTGTTGTTCATCAGTGCCAAA
>NC_029791.2:9962880-9965065 GCF_000816755.2 Arachis ipaensis | reverse complement strand
GACACTATACACTATAATAAGCTTCCAATAGATGATATGAAATAATAATTACAGGTTTTTCATACTACTCTTTTGATACAAAATCAAATAACTTTTGATAGTATCATAAATTGCTATTTTGGGTATCCATCCACTCGACAGATACAAAATTTCTAGTATAAAAACAAAAAATTAAACAATTTGTGACACTATAATAAGCTTCCAATAGATGATATGAAATAATAATTACAGGTTTTTCATACTACTCTTTTGATACAAAATCAAATAACTTTTGATAGTATCATAAATTGCTATTTTGGGTATCCATCCACTCGAAAATTTACAGATACAAATTTTTGTTTTTGTCCTCTATACTAAGATATATTATAAGGTCAATAAGTTGATTCGATATTTTACTATTAGTCTCTTGACTTAAAAAAATGAGTTTCTTTCATTATATTATTAGGGGTGAAATCCTCCAAGATGAACCAAATTGTGTGTTAAACACTATTATGGTCATGTACAAAATGTTAGTGACGTTTTGTGTTTCTTTCATTAAAATAATATTTTTTTAAAAATTTTTTTTATTACAAAACATCATTAACATTTTGTTCTTTCATGATTAAAAAAATTTTTTTATTGCAAAACGTCAATGACATTTTGTGCTACCACCACAATTGTATAAAACACTAAAATGATCAAATATTTTTGTATTTCACATTAAAATTATCCATATATAAAAATTTTAGCCTCGTACATGCATCTTTTGATGCTTATGATTCACAAAAAATCACAAAAATAAATTGATGTGTAGATTTCAATCCATTTTTATTACTTTATAACTTTTTTTTTAATGGACTTTTTAGAACTTCTAACAAAAAAAAAAGATTTCTTTTTTATAGTTCTTTTTTAATAAAAAAAGATTTTTGAGCCTTTCTTTTATCTATATATAGATTGTATTTAATTTTTTGAACTAACTTTTTATTGGTGTGTATTATTTTCATCGAAATTAAATCTAAATAAAATGAAATCACAATGTAAGTTTTTTGTTTTTGAATGGACTTCTTCAATTCTTTCTTTTTAGGTTCTGTTTTATTTTGAGTAAAAATCTATCTGAATTTTATTTGTGCATATAACACAATTACTCCAATACCACATTTTTTTGTTTTTGTTATGAATCTCCTTATCCTGAATTTTTTTTTTTTCACATATATGATATAATAGAAGTAATAATCCTTGATATATTACTCAATGAATTTTTTTAAACAGAATCTGAATGCTTTATTTTATTTATTAGTCCAGTTAAATCAACCATAAATAATTTAAAATTGAAAATATTAATTTAAATACTCCTAAAAAAATCAAATTCCTGCATTAAGTGCCCAACAAAAAATAAAATTTAAACTCAAACCAAAGGAATTTGATATATATAACTAATTTTATCTCATACATCTACATACACTTATCATAAGGCAAATCCTTGCCATCATGATGATATCATCCGTAACTGAAATTTTATATTACATGAACTCTATTTTTTTTTTTTATTTCTTTTTTTGAGAAAAAAATGTTAAAAGCATCCCATCATTCAAGCACCTTGAAGGCTTGAACAGTAGCGGGGTATTACTATAAAAATTAATTGAATTAACATGGAAAACCATGAAAAGGGTGCCCCTATTCTATTCTATGCATGTATATACATCAATCCTCCTATGTGATCTCTATTCAGTGCTCCGTGTCAAGGTCACTATTGGAATTTTCTGGATGATAATACCCTGTACAAGGAGAATAACAAAGGCATTTAGTGGTTATTATTTTAAAAAAATTAAATTTTATTTTACGGCAGACAAATACAGCTGAAAATGGTAAATTACCTTGGTAGGAAATGGGGTACCATGTTAGCGCAAAATCTACGTTAGATTTGGAAATAACTATTACTAAGTAACGTTAGCAAAGGTTCATTTGACTCTCTCTTCTACAAGAATCTTCTTTGGATACCGAGAATACCCATTTTTACAAGCTGAAATCTGCAAACATATATCATAAACACAATTTGGTTAACAGAACCGAAAATTTTGAGAGCCAGTAATTTTTAATAATTTTGGTCAATATTAATCAGTATAAATATTAAATTTATTTTAATAAATAAATTTTATTAATTTATGTTAACTTATGTGTATAAATATTAATAAATAAATATATATAC
>NC_029791.2:9959865-9962714 GCF_000816755.2 Arachis ipaensis | reverse complement strand
TTGATACACTAAAAATATTAAAAAATTTCAAAATTTTTGTTATAACTATTTTAAAATACACTAGACATATTATTTTTAAAATATTAGCAAACACATTTAGGTACTCATGTATCTGTCTTTAAGAATACCTATTCAAAATCTAAAATGTTAAACTTTTATAAAAGATAAATAATCTTTTAATGTTTCTAATATATTGCATGCTGAAAATATTTTCACTTTTAATCTCGGTACAAAATATATAGCTAAGGTATTAATAATTTAATATTCTTACTTGACCACTAAAAAAAAATTCAAATATCATTGTTTCTGCATTAAATAATTAATTATTAATCATGTAAGTATGGGCTGAGGTGGAAAATGATTTGATGATTGCCTCGGATTGAGCGAGAGAAACCTAAGATTTAAGAATTATTGCTGATGGGCAGTTATGATATTCTGGTTATTGGTATGATGATGAGTTTCATGCTAAGAAAGAATTTGGATTCAACATCAAAAGAAGTGGAACATGATTTGCAAATATATTGGCACATGATCATAGATGCCTAAAATATTCATAAATTAACTATGGTCGGTTCTACCCATAATTTTAGGGCGGTGCTATGCACGTTCCATAATTTTGTAACATGGAAAAGTATCATGATTCACATGAGTTTGAGTGAGACTAGGTTTTACATTCCATGATTCAGTTATCATTTATTTAACAACATGCATGTTTCTAGACACACCCAAAAAAAATAAAATGTTTAATAAATTATAGAAAAATTGATTAAAAAAGGGCTAGGTTTGACCATCTGGAAGATTAAAATCAAATTGGTAAATGGTTTGACCAGGAGTCTAACATTTCCACTATGCCTACCCTTTGTAATTTCTCACCAGCACTATGTAGCTGAATTGAAAAGTTATTAATAGAGATATTTTGTTATTTGTTAAAGCTAAGTATAATATTGAATTTGAATTTTAGGGTTGAAGAATTCAAAGAAAACTTAATGGTGCACCACCACAAGCAAGCAAAAATTAAAAACATTGTTTTTTATTGGAATATACTCAACCACACCTATGGCACTAAGGTCATACAAGGAAGTTTCATTGGTGTTTTATTGTACCTAAGTGGGACCCCATAACCCATTTCCTCTTAAATTTAGTTTAAAAACGTGTGTATATTTCCATTTTCAATGGGTAATGATATTTTCATGACTAATAAAAGAAGAGTTCAATTTTATCATTCATTGATAATATAAAACAAATTACAAAATCATTGTCACTATATATATATATATATATATCTTTCAGATTAATGGTACTTTTGTTGGTGTGATACTATATGATTAAATCCTTTAAATAGATATCAATTTGTTTTAAAACAACTAATTTCTTAGGGAGTTGCACTTAAACAACTAATGAGTTAAAAAATAGAAAAATACCAACACTTAATTGACTCATCTCTTTTTCAAAATAACTTTTTTTTTAAGTAAATTGATTTTGATGCCAAATGGAATAGAAATTGAGGATGAAAGACTTACAGCTTCAATGTCAATTTTGTAGACCAAAAGCTTCCTTCTCTCTCTGCAACTTGTTCTGTATGCAACAACAACATGTCCCACAGCAAAAACATAAGAACACACAAATAAAGCTATTTCGGAGCTTCTAACATAATACTCTTTTGTTGCTGCTGTTGTTCCATTCCCAAAGATGTAAACAGCTTTCAATGACACAAACATCAAAGAAAACACCGAACACACCGTTGTTACACCCAAATATGGACCATTTGAAAGCCTTGGCCCATCACATAAGCTATAAACACCTGAAAAAAACAGGGGACAAAAACAGAGCATAACATTAAGAAACAGAGGAAAACAGAGTATATATTTTTCTTTGCTTTTTGATTAAAAAACTATGGTATTTATGCATCATAATCACTTACAGAAGATAACGAGAGATCGAGCGATGGATAAGAGGGGGATATCGACGAGGGAGTATCGAAAGTCGTAATTCTGAAGATGAGAAAACAGAGCTGTTTTGATAGATGATGGTGGCGACAACAATGACGAAGAAGAAAAAACAGAGAGAAGAGCAGAGGGAAGCAGAGCATCGGCAATAACAAGAATGGTGGGAGCAGAGATGAGAAGCAATGACATAATCATTGTGATTAAAAAGAAAAGTGTCTTCACAACCCTCAATACCCTCTTTGATTTCTCTTCTTTTGAAAAACCCATCTCTTATGCTTCTTTCTAAGATTCTTCCAAAACTGTGGGTTTCTTAGAGAAAATCAAGGAGCATATATATATGTGTGTGAATTGAATTGAGATACAAAAAAAAAAGGTTTACAATATATTTTAGGGAGAAAAGAATAGAGAGGAGGAAATGTGTTATTTTTTTGACCAATACTTGTCTACTATGTTGAGTGAAGACAAATAGATTAGAAGTTGGAACTTTATAACGCCCAACAAAGACTTCTAGATTTTTTTTTTTAAATTTATTTTTTCAAGTCTTTCTTCATGTCTCTCTCTAATACAACGCATAAGATTAGTATTTATGATTACTACAAATTTTACTATTTTAGGTACTATCTAGAAGAATCAGAATTAGTTATAAATGATTAAAACTGTTGGAAATTTTTGGATTCTCAACGCGGTAAAAAGACAAATTTATCTAGTTGTTAATTAGGTCAAACGTTACGGTAAAATCGCATTCAATAAAAACTATACTTGTTATTATAAACATAGTGAACTTAAGTTGTTAAATTTAAACAATAATATTGATTAAATAAAGCCATTACACTTATAAGAGATTTCACATTTTTTTTATCAAGTAATTTTGTTATTCAATATTACTTTATAATCAGTTATTTA
>NC_029791.2:9929557-9956353 GCF_000816755.2 Arachis ipaensis | reverse complement strand
TAACATTACTGAATTTTCTATTTTCTACCTAGTTAAACAAATATTGTTTAAGACGTGATTAGTTGATATTTGAATTATGGTTCAGTATATGTGAACAAATAATTCTTTTCCATTAAACTCAATCCTCGTTGCAAGAATATGAATGAGTGACAAATAACAAATATTATTTTCTTAACATTACTGATAAAAATATTTTCTACCTAGTTAAACAAATATTGTTTAAGACGTGATTAGTTGATATTTGAATTATGGTTCAGTATATGTGAACAAATAATTCTTTTCCATTAAACTCAATCCTCGTTGCAAGAATATGAATGAGTGATAACGAACAAATAACAATAGGTAAAAAATCCTTTGATTAAATTCACTAATAACATAATTAAATCTTGGACCTATCGTTACAAATCTATATTTATATATCTATATAAAAATTCACTTGGACTTTCTTTTATTATTATTATTATTATTATTATTATTATTATTATTATTATTATTATTATGAGATTGTTACAAATTAAGCATGCAATTTCGTCATTGTCTATTACATTAACCTAATTAAGAAGAGACTAATCTGAATTGAAGGGTAAAGTGCAGCATGTGAATATGTGATAAGGTTATATGTAGAAACTAGGTATCATATAAGATAGTTACGTAGTTAAGTGATTGAGGTTCAAGAAAAGCGATGTTAATTACTCATTTACTCGGGTATCATCAGAAATTTCTTAAGTCAAACATGCCTAATAATATTATGGTCAACTCTGGCCGCCGGGACAGTTTTTTGATTTGGTAAAGTCAAAATTGTTTCATGGATACTGGATAGTTGGATACTGCGAGGGACACGCTGCCCCTAATTAATGTCTAATCACTAATAAGAAGTTTTTGTATTGGTGGAAATTTTTATGCAATTATTTTTGTGTGAAGTTGATATTTAAAAATTATTAGATAATTTAATAAATTTAATTAAATTATTATTTAATAATTTTTAACCATAAATTTCATATAGAGATAATTGTATGCGAATATTCACTTTTTGTATTACACACAAATTTATTATTTTCATTATATTTTTGGATTTATCTATCTTATACTTTAAGAGCACATGTTAAAATTATAAATTAAAAATTTTTTATTAAAAATATAAAAAATTTAAGGTACATTTGATTTGCATTTTTATTTTTAGTGTTTTTTATTTTTTTGAATTTTGTGAAGAAAAAAGTAAAAACAATAAAACAATAAAATACTATTTTCTATTTTTACCTCATATTTTTACTTTTTTTTTTCACAAAATCTAAAAAATAGAAAATACTAAAATTAAAAACAAAAAATAAAAACGCAAACTAAACACACCTTTAAATTTTTAATACATTTATGATACATGTTAGCTAAATTTTATATTTTATGTATATACTCTTAATAAAAATAATTAAGTCTTATGAATAAGCAAAAATATGAAAATATGGACTTTCTTAACCAAATACAATAAAAAAATTATAATAAGTAATTAAATTGAAGTAGAATATAAGATATTACGTACAAATCATGAAATCATGTATACCCAAAACAATTAAAAAAAAAAAGAGAACAAATTTATAACAAATATTGGTTTTAAGAATTCCAACCATAAAATGCTATTAAAGTGATTAGTTAAAAAAAAAATACACATATTGAAAACATAGCTTTAAAAATAAATGTGATTAATTTGGTTGAAAATGGTTGCTCATGCAGTTTGTTTGCAGAAAGAGGATTAATTAATATAGTTTTGGCTGGACTCTCTTTTAATATAGGCTAATGTCACTTGTCTGACTTGAGGAAGATGGTGTTAATATAATATATCTTGATTTTGATTTTGGTGTGTAATAAAAAAAAATAAAAACAAAACTTCTAATAAGTTTTGTATTAAATGCCATTGCATATTCAATTGCGAATTCAATAGAATGGGATGTTATTCTAGTATCCATGGAAGTTAAAGGAAGGGATCTCTCTCTCTCTCTCTCTCTTTCAAAATTTAATCTCTTTTAAAATATTTATTTTATTTTTATTTATATTATAAAATTAAATTTTAACTCCTCGTTAACATTTAACCTAATTTTGCTCCTGATTAACATGGTATATTATAAATGAAATCTATAATGAGTATAATTGCAATAATTAGAGTGATTATATACTTTTAGCAACACTTCAAACTTTTTATTCGAATTAAAATTATAGAGTAAAGTATCATTTATGTCTCCAACGTTTGGAGTAAGTCTCAAACCTATCCCTAACGTTTTAAACGTCCTATTTGTGTCCCAAACGTTTCTAAATCGAATCAATGTTGTCCTACCGTCCAAATTACTAACATTTGGTTAACGGCGTTGCATACGTGGAGGCTACTGTACACGGTGGCAGGGCGTTTTTATGTGACCGTTATTGAATTAAAAATAAAAGAAAAAAGAAACAGATAAACAGCAAAGAATGGTCCTCTTGGAAACCCTAATTATGCAAATCTTCTCTCCTCTTTGATGCTGCACCTTCTGCGAAGCTCGACTTCTCTGGTTGAAAAAGGATGGAGGCTGATGCATGCCAATCTGAAGTGACACACGGCAGCAAGCAGGCGACACGAAATAGAAACCAGGCACGTCGAAGGAGGACAACTTGCTACTGTGGGAAACGGCCTGTGCTCGCCACCTCATCGACGGCAGAAAATTCCGGACGGAGGTTCTGGGGTTGCGTTAACTTTGGGGTGAGTTTTAGCCATGCGTTTCTTGTTGTTGAGTTATATGTTTTGACAATCTGTGGGTGTGACTCGGTTGTGTCATATTTGGTATAGATTGGAGAAGAATGCGGCTATTTTGTATGGGCAGAACCAGAGGAAGAGCCCCCACAATTTTCAAGGTTAAGGATGAAGGTCAGAATTTTGAAGAGCAAAATGGAGAAGGTTGAGTTCAGGTTCATGGTTGCAGTGGGAGTTGCTTTAGTTGGATGGACAGTTGCCCTAATATTGGTTTGTGAGAAAACAAGCAGCACCAAATTTGGGAGACTTTTACTACAATGATGTTGAGATAGTGAGATTTAGGAGAATATCATTAGATCCCAACTTGTGCTCTGTATTTTTGCCTAGAAATAGCACTGATGTTGACATGGTTGGTTTTTTGTTGAACTGAATGAAATTGTAATGAAATGATGTTTTGATGATTTAAGTTTGGCAAAATGCTATGTTGTGCTTGTGTAAAAAAGTGCAGTGATATATTGTGCAGCTGCAATGTTATATTATGCATTCTGTTTAAAGTGTTATATTTTGCATTGTTATATTTTGCAGCTGAAATAAAGTGTTACATTTTGCATTCTGCTTAAATGAAGCAAGTCATGATCATGACAACAATCTGAACTGTAATATATTACTTAATCACTAACCATTAAGATTGTCATTAGCAACAAGCACAATAGGATCACAGCAAAATAACAAAATAGGAGCTACACTATTTGCTCCACAACAACTGTATGAGATAATTAGCAACAAGCACAATAGGTTCACAGCAAAATAACAAAATAGGAGCTATATTATTTGCTCCACAACAACTGTATGAGATAACAAAAGGGAGTCTTTAAACTAGTTTTGACAAATTATAATGATACTAAAGAGAAAACATAAAACTGCACACATCATTATCATCACATCTTCTTCCATGCTTTTGGAGGTGTCCTAGCCATAAACTTCAGTTGGGATATGCTGACGTGCTTGGATGGGGTTGGCAGCACTCTAAGATTGTTGTGCTTGGCAGCATCCTTGAGTTGTTGTCCAGAATTATTATTTGACGGAGTCATCTTAGCCTTCTTTGACCTAGCCTGAGATTGCTGGGAACTGATATCATTGGAAGGTGATTTTCTCTTTGGCCTTGATGTGTTGGTCTTCTTAGCTGCAGCTTGTGATTGCCTAGAAGCCTGGCTGGAGATAGTACTAGACATAGTGCTTGAGATAGTGCTAGAAATGACTCTTGTAACTCTCCTTGTAGACCCAGCAACTTTGTGCCTAGTTAACAGCCACAATACGACATTATAATCTTTGAATGCAATCAGGCAAAATGAAGCCAAAACCAGAAAAAACAACTATTGTACTTACCGAAGTAGTGGCAGCTACTTTCCGCTTCTTTGGACAGGTCCGTTTGTTGTGGCCTCTAGCAAAACAATAGGAGCACTTCTGAGTCTGCCCATCGCGAGACACTCCTCCCCTAGTTGAATTCTCATCTGCAGCTTTATTCCGTTTCAGTTTAGGCCTTCCAATGGATTTTCTGTAGACTGGTGGTAAAACGTCATCAAACTGTGTCTTCACCCACAGGTTGGGGCCATTTACTGGATACACCACATGTTGGTAGCACTCAGAGTAAGTTTTCTTCTTGTAACAGTTTGCAACAAAGTTGTCCACATTGAAGCACATCTTCCTAATGCAGGTCATGGCATGGGCACAGGGGATTCCGGACAACTGAAACTTCCTGCACGATCACTCGTGATTCTTCAAGTCAACCACGAACTTCTCTTTGCCTCCATGGATGCTAGTTACCTCATATTTGTCACGACCAGCATAGGTGCTCACCCACTTACCACTTGCATCAGCTTGTTTTTCAACCTTAGTCCTGATACGGGGCAACACCTCTCTTTGGTATTCAATTATCCGATCCCTATTATCAGCCCAATGCCTCATTATGTATACTCTGATGTCTTCAAGCATACTGACTATAGGCTTCTCCCGGGCGTCCACAATCACAGAGTTAAATACTTCACACATGTTGTTAACTAAGGTATCACACTGAGACCAAGTCCCAAACTTATGCCGGCACCAATATTTGGTTGGAATCTCCATAAGGTGGTTGTAGGCTCCATTATCAACCTTTTGGATTTCAGCCATGTTTCTCTCCCACTCTTATAAATAAGTGGCTTTTGCAGCATTCCACATCATCAGTTTTAGTTGCAGCCCTGGGAATCTCTTCCTGAAATTGCTATAAAGATGTCTAACACAGAATCTATGATCCACTCCGGGAATGAGCTCATCGAAGGTTGGAACTAAGCCCTAAATCCATAGTAAATCAGTTTTACTTGAAGTAGTAATTAAATCATCATGATATGTGATAATGACAATTAACCAAGTACATACAGTTCAATTAATCACAGAATCTATTATCAGCATGATATGTGATAATGACAATTAACCAAGTACATACATTTCAATTAATCACATAATCTATTATCAGCATGATATTTGATAATGACAATTACAATTAATCAGTTTTTACTTGAAGTAGTATGGACCTGCACAATTCATACTACAAGTCATACATTTCAATCACTAGGTTCACTATAGGCAACAACTCTAACACTAAACTAGGATCAATAACGTAGCTATCAGCAAGTCTAACACTAAAACTGATTATATGAATGAAGTGAGTAGAGAAATAAGTACCTTTTGTTGGTCAGACATGAAGGTGCATCTCATTAGCTTGTCACTACCAAAGTCATCACACAGATTCGTGAGAAACCAAGTCCATGTGTCCTTAGTCTCTGCTTCAACCACTGCGTAGGCTATCGGCAGTATCTGGTCGTTCGGGTCCCAGCCAATAGCCGTGAAAAGTTGACCTCCATATGGTGTCTTGATGAAGCACCCATCAAGGCAAATTATTGGTCTGCAAACCATAAAACTCTTATTGCATGCATCAAGGCACACATAGAGTCTTTGGAACTTTGGCCTTAAATCCACACCCGGTTTTGGTCTCTCAGAAGCAAACTCAGGTGGTCTCTCCACTTGCAACTTAACTGTAGAACCCGGGTTAGACCTCAGCAATTCATGACAATAGTCATACAGTCTCTGATACTGCTCTATGTACGTTCCTTGTAACTCATCAAGTGCAAACTGCTTAACCCGGGCAGCTTTAGACTTAGTTAGCTCTACATTCCACTTGCTGTATGCTTTCTTCATTAGTGTGGAGAGCTTTATTTTTGGATTCTCAGCGATCTTTTTTAGAAACACCTTGCCCAACCATTTTGCATGCATAATTCCAATTTTCAACTCTCTAGAACAGCTATGCTTGTTATGGCAGCTGGTTAATTGACATGTTTGCTCATTCTTAATCTTCCCACAGTATGCAAACCAGTTACAACCCTCCACACAAGTGACCTTCACTCTCCGAAGATCAACCTTATCAAACCTCAAACCCCTCCCAGTGTGTACAGCATAGGCAGTGGCACAATCCTTGAACTCTTCTCTTGAGACATAAAGTTCCAACCTCCCACTTGTACTCACTCATGTCCTTTAGCTGCTTGTGCAATGGATACTTCTTTGCAACACTATTTCCATTCTCATCATCATCAGTAATAGGCATATCTAGGAAATCTTCAGAATCATATCCTTCTTCCTCATCACCTAAACCTGCAACAACCTTCTCCTTACCTTTGGCACTCCCACTAGCTTTTGCTGCATCTGTTTGGGTTTCAGTTGACGCAGCCTCAAATCTATCCCCTACCCTGATGTTGACATCTACTAAGCCCTCTGCCCCTTTCTTATCATCATCACTGTCACCAAACACAACTTCGGCAGCACTATCTTCTGAACTATCACCATTTCTGGAATCAGAACTCCATGAATCACAACTATCATCTTCACCACCCTTGGGTTCATAGTCCTCGTCCTCACTGCCATCACTACCCTCTCCTTCCTCATCTGATTCATCTTTGTTACCCACAATTTCTTCCTCCACATTTGGGCCAGAATTTTTTTCTACCTGTCCAACTGTTTGGGCCTCACTTGTAACCATTGGGCCCTGCCCATTATATCCACCACCCTTCACTTGCATGTTACTTTCAGTACTCCCTAACAAGTGTACATCTTCAACCACCTCATGGATATCACTTGTTTTGTGAACTACAAATAGCTCTACCATATCCTCCCTAACCCCAATGTTAGCCATATTCATTGCATCTTCATCAGTTCGCAGCATCCTTAAGCCTTCTTCTGTATTCTGATCCTGTGATTTGTACCACATTGCAGCAATATCTTTCTTCAAATACCCTTGTCTGCTCACTATGTCATAAACCTCAATCAGGCTCCATTCATCTTCATTGCAGTAGTCTATGACAGTTGTCTCCCTACCCAAATACTTCAATTGCCCTCGTTGAAGTCCAAAGCTACCATGGTGGTAAACTTTGACACTAAAATAACTCATCCTAACCAACAGACCCTGTTACAACAGGCAAACATAACGAAACAACATCAATCGCAGGCACACATTCAATCACCAGAAAACGTAAATTCATGCCCTAACTAACATAAGCAATGAACATTTTGCTGAGAATACAAAAAACCAACTAAACCCTAAAAATGCACGCAATCTCATACATTGCCGGCCATCTTTTCTTCGTGGAACTACTCAATAAAACCCCAAAAAACAAAATTTTTTTCAAGTACATACCTCGTCGCACGATCAAACTCTGTCACCACAACAAAGGTGTAAGCTTTCATGCAAAACTCCCAAGAACGATCCGCCAACTACCTTGCAGCCCCTCCCTACGGTCAGCCTCGACGAAGAGAAAAAACGTGTGTGGTAACCAGAACTGGAATAAAAAATGTTGGGTAGAGGTGCTGTGATTCTTCGACGTTTCGTATTTGCTATAGTGAACGGTATATTGGGCGCGAAGAGGCAGACGTGTGTATCTCAACCTTTGGGCTTACTCACTTAATGTCCACATGTGTAACGCCGTTAACCAAATGTTAGTAATTTGGACGGTAGGACAACATTGATTCGATTTAGAAACGTTTGGGACACAAATAGGATGTTTAAAACGTTAGGGATAGGTTTGAGACTTACCCCAAACGTTGGAGACATAAATGATACTTTACTCAAAATTATATTTTAGTAATAATTTTTAAGTATTGTTAAAATTATATAGACAGTATAGTTATTATAACCGGTTATGCACCAAACACTATAGCATGCATCATCATATTTGAATTTAATTTGAATAGTTATCTTTCTGTGTGTTTTTGTATTTTTTTTTTAAGATATGAAATTTTATTAATGAAAATTGCAATAAAGTAATATTGGTCCATTTCAGGATTTTAGCAAAGATAAGATGGAAATTAACCCAAAGAAAAAATAATAGAATAATCTAAAAAGAAATATAAAAAATTAGTAATGAATTGTCTTAAGATGATATTCCTCATTTATGTTTTGTGCCTCTTCCCAGATAGCATTCGGTTCAATTCTTTTGCCATCAAAAAGTCATTTGTTCCTAGATATCCAAATCCTCTATAGCACCATGACAGGAAGACTTCGATGCTTCTTATTAGAATCCTCTTACTTTATCTTTAACTTCATCTCCCTCCACCAATTGCAAAAACTATCATCCCCATCAACTTCATTTGGACTGTTGAACAAGAGCTCCATGTGATTCTACACTTGCTGCGAGTGATTGCAGGTAAGCAAGTAATGGGTTAAAGTTTCATCCTTCATTTCACATCTTGGGCATATCGCAGGTATAACTTGAATGCGGGCATGTAGTCTGTGTCCCACCGAGAAGTTATTGTGGAGAGTTTTTCATGCAAAGACTTTAACTTTGGCCGGACAGTCAAGATCCCAAATCGAGTTCCATAGATTTTTGTCACTGAAAACTGGTGGAAGACTTTCGAGTGGCGGGTGAAAAAAATTGAAGTATACCTCATATCTTGACCGTACAGAGTAAGAGCCCCCTTTTTTATTGTACCAAATCAATTTATCTTCTTCCTTAATGCTTACTTGAAATATCTCTTGCGTAATTTTTGGTATTAAGTTGCTAGCTATAAGAGGTGCATTCCAATTACTTTCCTCAGTGATGAGTTGAGAGATCCAAACTAAGCTTTGATTAAACTCCTAATTCTGTCTCAGTGTCAATGGTCCTTGTCTTTCAATCCAACAATTTTTCCAAATCTTTACTGCTGATCTCCTCCCAATCTGCCAGCAAACCCCTTTTTTCAGAACCTTTTGCTCTTCTAGTAGAATCCTCCAAGGCCATGACAGATTGTAGCCAACATTAGCTTTTAGAAATGAAGAATGTCTAAAATACCTGCTTCTGTATACTTTAGTCACTAGAAAATTCGGTTTGGTCAGAAAAGATGGTTCCATGGATCGGGTTTTCATTTCAGAAGCTGGCAGAGCTTCTTCTTTCGTATTTTGTTGATAGAATCCCCCCGTCCGGAGTTAAGGAAGAAGCTAGCTACGTAGAATGCGGGCTTACGGCAGCAATCATAGAACTCAAAGAGGTCAAACAACCTTCTCCCTCCCTTCCACCGATGAAACTACTCTTGCAAAGTCAAAAAGTCGTATAACGCTGAGTGCTAGAATCTTAGTCGATGGAAGTTATATTGAAAGTCCCAGAAATGGGGCGGGGAAGGAGAAGTGGGCGGACCCTGATTAGCTGGTCCATCGGAAACCAGAAGGTACCCCTAATCTTCTCGACCAAAGAGGGTATATGTAAAAATATAGAGCGATCGGGTGAGGGAAATGGAATCGGAGAATATGAAATGGGCTCTCGACCTGATCGAAGAAAGAATTTTCCCTTACAAGAACTTTCTTACCCGGCTAAGCGCTAACGAGCAATCAATAACACTCCTCTTCTTTTAGAACGGGTAAAGGAAGGAGCTGTAGGGTATTCACATCTTCTCAAGAAAGACTTTTCACCTACGACACACAGACCAATTGAGCGATGTCATATCTATTTTATTTCCTACACTCCGCGATCCCAAAGTCGCGATTTTGCAAATAAAATAGACCTTTCCGGACCTTTTCCTCATGGAACGATAAGACCGATGCCGTCATCAATCTCCATCCCTGTTTTTCTATCTGAATTTCGTCTATGAAAGTTTCAGGTAGTTTAAAGCCCCGAAAGTGTATATCGAGATAGTCGTACCCACAGATTTAATTAGAACTTCACGACCACTAATCGATAGTAACGATCTTTTCCAGTGTTGTAATTTTTTTGCAACTTTATCTTTGACATAAGCGAATGTTCCTTTTTTTTAATTTCTAGATTGTTGTTGGTAAACTCAGATATTTGTCTTGAGCGCCAACATTCGGGACTTGAAGAATGGTTGCAAAAATTTTCCTTTCTGATTGCGGTGTATTCCGATTGAAAAATACAGCAGATTTATTCAGATTCACCTCCTATCCACTTATACTGCTGTAGTCATTCAAAACCTGCATTATATTTTGGCATGCCTATGAATTTGCTTTGCTGAAAATTATAGAGTTATCTGCAAAAAATAAATGTGTGATAGTAGGGCAACTACTGTTTAATCTGAGCCCGACAATATCATTATTTTATTCTTTTCTGTGTAGCAAATGAGAGAGTCCCTATGCACAAAGAATGAAAAGATAGGGTGAAAGAGAATCCCCTTGTCGAAGACCTCTTGTAAGTTTAAAGAAACCTTTAGGTTGACCATCTACAATAATAGAATAAGAAACAGTAGTTACACACTCCTTCGTCCATCCTATCCACCTATCACAAAACCCTAATTGACTCATAACCTTCCATAGGAAACACCATTCCACCTTGTTATATGCTTTGCTCATGTCGAGTTTTAAAGCTAAATCCCAATCACCAATTTTTTTATTCTTCAAAAAATGCATATACTCATGTGATATTAGGATATTATTACTAATCAACTGTTCCTTTATGAATACACTATAGTTATCACTGATCACCCAATTATAAATTACATACGATGGATCAAGACCTTGTGTATTTTTGTATTTGACTAAAACTCCATAAATAAATAGTACCTTATGTTATTACCAAAGAAAAAGGGACCTTGTATCATACTTGGTCATCAAGTACTATCATAGAAATTCTGTTCATAATAATATTTATCTTTCTTATGCAAAGTACTCTTATGGATGAATTATATTAGACAATCTTACTCTTTTACAGATAATTAGTTAATAAATTTGTCTACTTGATTATTACACGCCTATATATATATATATATATATATGGTCTATTCTGATTATATTGTTAGCCAATTTTTATCAGTTTCATGCATTACACATTATCTTGTTGTTCTTTGGATATTCTGTTACATTAAAAGCATTACGTTCCATGGGCTTCATTTTTTCTAATAGCTCTTTTTCGACCTTCCAAACATATTCTGATGCTAATTTAGCCCGTGATCTAATTGATTGTCATTTTACTACTGATTACTGTTTGTTCTTGACATCTCTATTAAAATAATTATAATTTGTTGACTTTTTGAAGACATGAGGTCGTTCAATATTCTCTAATTAATCTTTTATCATATTTATTTCAAAAAAATAAAAAATTTTCTTTTTTTTTTTAAATTCTATTATCTTAATTTTTAACATATGTAAAGAATAATTTTCATCACGTATCATGATAACAAATAAATCATGTGAATACAAAATATCGTGTCTAAATACTAGTGCTCTTTAGTTTCATGAAACCGTCAATTATAGGGGAATCGAGCATAATTCTTCAACTTTAGGAAAAAAGAATTGAAAAGTTAGATGTGAAATTCTTTTATGTTTTTCAATTTTGAAAATTAAAAATATTTCCACCGTTGTAATCACTATTACCTTATTACATCATCTATTAGATTATTAGCAAAGTATTTAATCAATAACCTTTAAATTGAGTGATATTTGTAATTTGTAGTACAATTTAAAATAGAATAAATCTCTAAAATAGTTTTCTATATTCGAGCGTGTTTTAATTTGATGAAATTTTAATTGCACTATTTTAAATTGGAAAAGTCTAGGGGATCAGCAATTTTGTTAAATTCTGGCCAGCATGTAATCAGCAAAGAAAAGTGAGCCATTGGATGAAAGTTCACACCAATCTCACACCATTAAAATCATTATTGATGGCTATTTAATGGCTACAAATCACAAAAGTTGTTTGTCCCCTAGCATTCCTCTTTTAAATTTTTAAATTGCGCTCCACACTACATACAAGTTCTTCAAATAATTTCTAATGTAAATCAGCAATCGAACTGCTGATGTAGCACCTAGTTGAATAATGAATATAACGGCTAGATGACGTGAATAAGATTGTATAATTCTTCAATTTAGCGCATGTCCTCTTTATAAACTTCAAAGCTTCTTCTTTTTTCTCTTATTCCTCCTGTTCTTCTTCTTTTGTTTATAGAAATAATTATCATTCATGATAAAGTAGAAATTGATGTTGACACAAGCCAAACTGGAATAGACACATTTTATGAGAAAACAGACTAGTTAAGAGCCTAAAAATATGCCTGCTAAGAACAAGGACCAAAAAACCAATAAATAGACTTAACTAGATACTATATATGATTGTAGCAAGGAACCATTAGCAGTTTAGTACCTTTTTCAAGCACTCGTTAGATGTTTGATGATCACCACTCAAAGAAAATGCACTTAAAAACTACTCATTTCAAAAACAAATAAGGTTTAAAATCTAGAATCAGGCCATCTACATATAAGAGTAAATAAAATTTTTTTCTTTCTTTTTTCGAAAAGTGACATTATCAGAATACATCGATTTAGAATGGAAGAAGAGCCAATTACCATTCAAACTAAGAGTTAAGCCCTAAAATGGTTCTTGAGATTGGCGTTATGCACTAAAATCGTCTCTAAGATTCCAATTGCACCAATTACGTTTCTGAGATTGAAAAAAATGCACCATATTAGTCCTGACCCATTTTCTATTAACGACATGAACTGTAAGTGACACGTGTCACTTCATGATTTGGCCACGTGTAATGGTACGATGATGTGGTGACCAGTGACACGTGGCATGTTGACGTGGATGGTTGTGCAACGTGTCACAATGTTATTTGGCCACGTGTTCGTTTGTGCCACGTGTCGCAATAGTATTCTTCCACGTGTTATCCATTATGTCATCGTTCTATATGCACCAAATTAGTCCCTTACTTTGCATTAAGTGACCTATTTTAGTCCCTGAAATTAAATGTCGTGCACCAAACTAGTCCCTTCACCAATTTTTTCTCATTTTTTTCTATAAATTCAAAATTCTCATTATTTTTGAATGCATTAATTTCAATTCTATTTTTTCACATGTTTTTCAAATAAAAGTGTTTTTATAAAATATTTTTTCTCTTGCGAATACCCTAACCGCCGACTTGGAGTTGACGTGAAGGCTTTTCAAGCACATTCACTACCATCTCCGACCTCTTTCAGTACTTTTATAAAATATTTTTTTCTTGCAGATACCCCTAATAACCGCTGTTTTGGAGTTGACGTGAAGGCATTTCAAGCTTCCCTCATTACCATCTTTGACTTCTTTCGTCTAGATTGCAGAGATCAAAGATGGTAGTGAGGGTGCTTGAAGTGCCTTCAATCTAGCTCATTTACACATAACGAAAACGTGTATTTTATAAGAAAAAATATTTATTTTAATTATTAATTTCTTGTTAAAAACACATTTTTTTTATGAAAAAATGTGTCTAATCAATCATATAATTATTTTTTTATAATAACATACTTATATATTACAAAATTTACCAATCTCCCTTCCTCTCTCTCTCCTCCTCTTTCTCCCTCTCCTCTCTCTCTCCCTCTCTCTTCCCCTTACTTTCTCTCTCTCTCTCCCTCTCCTCCTCTTTCTCCCTCTCCTCTCTCTTCCCCTTACTTTCTCTCTCTCTCCCTCCCATCTCTCTCTCTCTCTCCTTTCCCTCCTCTCCCTCTCTCTCCCAATTCCTTCCTCTCTCTCCTCCCTTCTCTCTTCTTTTCTCTCTCTCTCTCTCCTTCCTTTTTCTCGCTCTCCCCTTTTTTTTCTCTCTCTCTCCTCTCCCACCTCTCTCTCTCCCCCTTCTTTCTTCCCCTCCTCTCTCTCTCTTTTTCCTCTCGCTCTCTCTACCTCTCTCTCTCTTTTTTCTCACCTCTCCCTCGCTCTCTTTCCCATTCTCTCTCTCTCTCTCTCTCTCTCTCTCTCTCTCTCCCTCTTTTCCCTGTCTCTTCCCTTTTGTTTCTCTCTCTCTCTTCTCCCTCCTCCTCTCTCTCTCCCTCCCTTCTTTCTTCCTCTTTTTCTCTCTCTCTCTCTCTCTCTCTCTCCTTTTTCCCTTTTCTCTCTTTCTCTCTTCTATTTCTCTCTCTCCCCCTTCCCTTCTTTCTCTCTCCTCTTCTCTCTCTTTCTCCGCCATCCTCTCTCTCTTTCTCCTCTTTCTTCCCTTCCTTTCTCTCTTTTCTCTTTCTCACTCAACCTTCTCTCACTCTATATCCCTCTTCTCTCTCTCTCCCCCTCTTTTCTCCAAAATAAGAGAGAAAATAAGGGAGAGTGAAAAGAGAAAAAAATAAGAGAGAAGGAGAGATAGGAAAAAGAGAGAAAGAGGAGGAAGAGAGAGACAAATAGAGAGAAGGAAGGGGAAGAAACAACGCAAGAGAGAGAGAGAGAGGAAGAGAGAGAAGGAGAGAAAGTGAGAGAGATAGAGAGAGAGAGAAGAGGGGAATAGGGAAGGAGAGAAAGTGAGAGAGAAAGAGAAAGGAGAGAGAGAGAGGGGGAAGAGTGAAGGAGAGAGAGGGAGAGAGAGATTCAGAGGAAGAGGGATAAGGGAGAGAGAATGAGAGAAAGGGATAGAGGAAGAAAAGGGAGAGAGAAAGAAAGGGTAGGGGAGAAAAAGGGGCAGGGGAGAGAGAGAGAAGGGGAAGAAGAGAGGAAGATAAGAAGAGAGATGGGGAGAGAGAAAAGAAAAATGGGGGGAGAGAGAGGAAGGCAAAGAGAGAAAAAGGGGAGAAAGAGGGAGAGAGAGAGAGAGAGAGAAGAAGAAGAAGAGTAAGAGGGGAAGAGAGAGAGAAAGGGAGAGAAGGAGAGAGAGAGAGAGAAATGGAGAGAAGGGAGAGAGAGAAAGAGAGAGAGAGAGAGGAGGGAGAAAAGGAGAGAGAGAAAGAGAGAGAGAGAGATAGAGAGGAGGGAGAGAGAGGGAGAGAAGGAGAGAGAGAGGGAGAGAAGGAGAGAGAGAGAGAGGGAGGGAGAGAGGGAAAGAAAGAGAATGTAAAATCTAATTTTATATATGTTAAGAGAGAGAGGGAGTGAGAGAGAGAGAGAGAGAGAAAGAGAGAGATGGGGAGAGAAAGAGAGAGGATGGGAGAGGAAAGGAGAAGAGGGAGAGAGAGGAAGAGGGATAGGGGAGAGAGAGAATGAGAGAAAGGGAGAGAGAGAGAGAGAGAGGAGGGGGAGAGATATCTTAGATTGTTTCAATTTGAGTATTGTATTTAATTTATCTAGTATACTAATTTAGGTTAAAATTCTCTTTAATTTTTCTTTTTCAAATTTTTTTAAAATTATTTTTAATATTTAGGGTTAAGTACTAAAATCGTCCCTAAGGTCGGGGGCGAAAATCAAATTCGTCTCCGACCATTTTTTGTTATTAAAATCATCCCTAACGTTACAAAACGTTATAAAATTGTCCTTTTTTAATCTCAATTTTATTTTTTGACTAAATTACCCTTAATTAATTAATAAAAAAATAAAAAATATATTAAAAAATAAAAACATAACCCACCCCACCACACCCCTATCCCTATCCTCATCGCCATCCCCTTAACCAAAAAAATGAAACCCCATCCCACTGTGATCATCACCCCATTTCCTTAACAAAAAAAAATTAAACATCATCTCACCATGATCATCACTTTCCATTAACCCTCTCTTTCTCATTAACATTCTCATTAACACCCCATAAAATCATCAGCAGAATTTTTAATAATTAAGATAAATAATAAAAATAATATTAAAAATAAAAACAGAAATTCCAATTCACACAAAAGAAAAAGAAGATGAAGAAGACGCAGAAAAAGAATTAGATTTCTATTTTCTAGTCCAACCACAGCAGCAACAAGTAAAATCAACAGAAATGGTAGTTCAAACAACAATAGTTTGAAACCTTGAAAGCCAAAACAAACACACGAATTTGGTGCTTTACGTAGGAGGTAACATTGACATCCTCAGACTTACAGGGAAAATAAGAAAGCAATCCCTATTGCAAACTGTTAATGAATCCATTCATACACATAAATTGCTAAGAGAAATATACTAACATTGAGAATAACTAACGAAGCACTATCACCTAAAAAATCCACTCTCAATCCTACATCAAATTTCCTTCCTGTGTGGTTCAAATTCATAAGGTGGTGGAAAGATCAGCGGAGTGGATGAGGTACGTCAGAGCCAGAGCCAACAACATCAGCACATACGCTATCCCTTGATCTACTGACGAACCTGAAAAGACACCAACACAGACATAAGGAACAACAATGCAAGATGTTATTAGATCTGGGATGAAACGAGAGAGATCGTAGAAATCCAGATCCAGAAAAACAGAATACGGAGAAAGAGGTGGAAAGAGGGGAATGTACCGTCGCTGGTAGGGGAAGGAGCAGGGGATGGCGTCTGGGCGTGAACGGAAGCTGGGAAGGAAAGGGCGAAAATGAGAGTGGCAAGCATGGCCACGACTCCGAATCCGAATGAGAGTCTGGGAGACGCCATCTTTGTGAATTCCAAATCCAAAGCTCTCTTCTGTCTCTGTTTCTCTCTGTGTGTTGGACAAGTGCGGAAGAGAAGGAGAGAAAGAGAGAGAGAGGGGGAGAGGGAGAGAAGGGGGAGAGAGAGAGGGAGAGAAGAAGAGAGAGTGGGAGAGAGAGGGGGAGAGAGAAAATGTAAAAACTAATTATATATATGTTAAAAGTTAAAACTAGTTTTAACCTATAAACCAGTTAAACTGATTTTTTCAATTAAAACTGGTTTTATTTTTATGAACTGGTTTAAACTGGTGCACTGTATTGTAAACTGGTTTAAAACCAGTTTCTTATTTGACAAGGAGAGAAAGAGAGAGAGAGGGGGAGAGGGAGAGAAGGGGGAGAGAGAGAGGGAGAGAAGAAGAGAGAGTGGGAGAGAGAGGGGGAGAGAGAAAATGTAAAAACTAATTATATATATGTTAAAAGTTAAAACTAGTTTTAACCTATAAACCAGTTAAACTGATTTTTTCAATTAAAACTGGTTTTATTTTTATGAACTGGTTTAAACTGGTGCACTGTATTGTAAACTGGTTTAAAACCAGTTTCTTATTTGACAAAGTAGTTTGGTTCCGTTTCTAAACCATTTAAAATGGTTTAGTGCAGTCTCAGTTCAGTTTATGAAAAAACTGAACCATGAACACCCTTAATTAAAACTAAAATTTTAAAAATTTTTATAAAAGCACTTGTATTTAAACGATATATAAAAAAAAGAATTGAAATTAGTGTATCTAAGATATTAAAATTTTAAATTTAAAAAAACTGATTTTTTCAATTAAAACTGGTTTTATTTTTATGAACTGGTTTAAACTGGTGCACTGTATTGTAAACTGGTTTAAAACCAGTTTCTTATTTGACAAAGTAGTTTGGTTCCGTTTCTAAACCATTTAAAATGGTTTAGTGCAGTCTCAGTTCAGTTTATGAAAAAACTGAACCATGAACACCCTTAATTAAAACTAAAATTTTAAAAATTTTTATAAAAGCACTTGTATTTAAACGATATATAAAAAAAAGAATTGAAATTAGTGTATCTAAGATATTAAAATTTTAAATTTAAAAAAAATGAAAGAAAAATTGGTGAAGGGACTAGTTTGGTGCACGACATTCAATTTTAGGGACTAAAATAAGTCACTTAATGCAAAGTGAGGGACTAATTTGGTGCATATAAAACGATGACATAATGGATGACACGTGAATGAATACTGTTGCGACACGTGGCACAAATGGATACGTGGCCAAATAACATTGTGACACATGGCACAACCATCCATGTCAGCATGCCACGTGTCACTGGTCACCACATCATCATACCATTATACGTGACCAAATCATGAAGTGACACGTGTCACTTACAGTCCACGTCATCATGCCATGTCATCACGTCGTTAATGAAAAATAGGTCAGGAACTAATATGGTGCATTTTTTTCAATCTCAGGGATGTAATTGGTGCAATTAGAATCTCAGAGACGATTTTAGTACATAATGCCAATTTCATGGACCATTTTGGGGTTTAACTCTTTAAACTAACCTTTGAAGATAAGCTATCCCAGATTACAACATACTTTGCTTCATTTTGATCTTTTCGAAATTTAGTTCATATATAGAAAATAGTAATTGGATGAAGAACATGAGGAGGACTGAAGTGATAAAAAACTTGTTAGCTAATGAAAAAGAAAAGTATGTATTAAATACATGTGAAAATAAAATTTTAAATTATGCTCTATAACTTCCATCATCAAAATATTATCAATTAACGGTGCTAGTTCACAAATTCCAATTTCCAATCTCTAGATTGCTTTATTATATGACAATCAAAAACAATAAATTGATTTAAGTTAATTTCAAAATGCAACCCCAACAAAATAGAGTAAATTCCCATAATAGTCCCTGAGATTCGCGTGAATACCCAATGTAGTCCTCAAGATCCCAATTTTTCCACAGTAGTCCTCCAAATAGAGCTCTGGGCACTCATAGTGGTCCATGGGCATATTTCTGGTGATGAATCATCACTGGAGTGTTGACGCGGCGTTGTTTCGCCACGTTGGATGGCTCCAACGGCTAGTTTAACTGGCACATTTCCAATTTATACCCATATTGGTCCCTCCATTTATATTTAACCCTAAATTCCCAAATTTTTAGAAAGCTTATTTCTTCTTCTTGTTCACCATTCTCTTCTCACTCTTCTAGTTGTTGTTCTTTGTCATGTCGATGATGGGTGGTGCTTGCACTGCTGGTGAAAACTCTATTCGTTTCCCATCTAGTTGGAACCAGACAACAATGCCAAGCAAGAGCAGAAGATCGGGGCTGCCAGAATGGTGCGGATGTGGCTGCCGGCCGGTTCTTAGGTGGTTTGGGACAAATTCAAATCCAAACAAACCATTTTATAGTTGTTCCAATTATAATGTGAGTTAGCAGTATTACTTGTGTTGTTATGATTGTCCATACCTCACTGTTCTTCTCTTGTTCTTGTTTGAATGTTGAGCATGTTATATCTTTTATTGGGTATAGACAAGTGAAAAGAGATAGTGTGGACTTTTTGTGTGAGCAGATATTGGGAATGATGAACGGGTTGATAAATCAAAATCTTCTGGTGATGATCATCAAGTGAAGGTGAACTTTGATTGGAGGCTTTGGAGGTTGGAGAAAGATGCCCGAATGCAAAAAATGATTATCCAGTTGTTGGTGTTAGTTGTGTCTGTGTTGATAGTGTTGATGGTTATCCTGTATTGTAAATCATGAATGAGTTGGTGTTGGATTTTCTGTATTCATTGTATGAGCAATAGATGTAAAAATGGTGTTTGTTGATGGAATGAAAACCCAGATAACTTTGAATGTATTGTGTTTATATTTGTTCACGACTTTAACAAAAAATGGTAATATGTTAAAGAAGGCAACAAATGTGATTGAAAACCACAAAGCATAAGTGTATTAAGATAAATTTCGTAGTTTTGCAAAACACAGCCAGTGACAAACATAAAGGGCAGCCAAATAACATGACCCTGCCAAATGTAGTTGCCTTAATAGGAAAGAAATCACAACAAAACATAAAGGATCACACATAGTCATTATCTAGTGAAAATGTCTAATAACACAAAACAGAATGCCCTATACACATTTATCTTGTTGGAGGCTTAAATCTTGGAGTTGGAATGAACTTCATCAAGTTGATAGATTTTGTTGTCGTTCCTGAACTAGCACCTTGTATGAGATTCATTATTGGAGAGGTTGCCAATGGAAAGGATCTTCTTTTTTGTGACAACTTTGAAAGCATTTTTATACCAGAATCCTATATGAATAAAAATTGGCATTACACATAAATGAGCATTATACTTAAATAACAAAAGGCTAATGATATAAATATTAAGCTACTTGTTGAGAATCTTTTGCCTCAGAAGCAGTTGGCTGAGTTATCTCTATCTCCACTGGTTGTGCAACAGTAGTGGGTGGTGCGTTGTCAGTAGGCTGTATAACATCTTAAGGCTGCCCAACTTGGTCACCATCACCTTGAGGCTGCCCAACTTGCTGCTTAGGTGCAGGATCATCTCCATCATTTTCTTCTTCTCAGCAGCTTCAGCAGCAGCTGCAGCAACAGCGGCATCAACTACCATTTTCTTTTTGCAACCCCTCCTTGTATGTCCCTTTTCACCACAGAAGCTGCAAGTAAAGGTCCCCAACGGCCTTTTTAGAAGTATATTATCTCCATTGTTACTTAAAAATTTTGTATCAACTTTAGACTTTTTGGATCCTCCTCCACCTTTCTCATCTGCATCCATCCTTCTCTTCATCTTGAGTTTTCCAGGTTTCTTCTTGATTTTTGGTGCATGTGGCCTGTTGCAGTCCTCTGCTTGTTCCCATAATGGTTGCCTAGGAATTGGATGAATGTGATGGTTATATGTTTCCCTGTATGATTCCATCGTTAGCCATTTGTGACAGAAATCTTCTAGTTGCTTGTTAACCTAAAAAAGTGCAGTACACGCGTACACACACGGAATATCTGTATATGCCAAACAATCACATCAACCATGCATATGAGTCACATAAGTGTTAATGTAATTAATTGGGATACAAACATAATTGTTATGCATAAGCGTTAATGTAATTAGTTGGGATACAAAGATAATTGTTATACATTGCCAACTGACCTGTAAGCAGACAAAATTGGCAGGTACATAATCTTTTTCCTATGTCCACGACATGGTAAGTTGGGTGTCCATGCACCTCAAACTTTTCGTATCCGTTATCCCCGGTCCAAATAGGCTTCCAATTCTTAGCCTCTTTTCTGACTTTCTCCAGTCTACTCTTTATAACCGGTGTGAGCTTTTCAGTGTGATTGTTTAATTTTACCTTGTTCTTGGTGATGGTCCACATAACGAACATTCGAACCCACTCTAGCAATGTTATAATGGTCTTGGCTCTTGCATCCTTGATCTTAACATTGAACACCTCACATGCATTGTTACATATGCTATCCAACTTCGGCTTATGGCTAAATAAGCTTCTGGTCCAAGCATCCATTGGCCACTTATCTAAATATGCCCACACATCCTCATTTAGTCTTTTTATCTTATCCATTCCATCCCTGAACTCTAGATAAGTCGTTGCCCTTGCACATTCCCACAAAAGACCTCGTAGCTGTAGATCCTTCCAATTCTTGTTGAAATTTTTTTATAAATGCCAAACGCAAAAACGGTGATGCACATTGGGCATCACCTCTTGCACCGCCGATATCAGTCCTTGACAGGTTCATGGAACAGTTTAGACATCATTTTCTGCTTACATATCTAACTATCTAACCATTCATCTAATATAACCATAAAAGTCCCTGACTCTCAAGTTGATAACCATAAAAGTCCCTAGTATTTACTCAATGTCCCCATAAAAGTCCCTAACATTCAGTCAGTATACTCATAAAATTCCCTAACATTCAGCATATAACAAACCATAATAGTCCCTAACTAGTCACACTAACCATTCCTATCATCACACTATCAACAATCTTAATGTAACAGCACAATCACATATCTAACATATAAGCATTAATATATCATAGAATCAGATTAGCACAAAATGTAACATGTCTCTATACCTTTTGCATATCTAATATGAAGTATCAACTATTATCCTTGTAGTAGCCCAAGTTTAAATGTAGTAACTCAAGAAACCATTTTCAGGTCTTTGTATTCTCCACTCTAACAATAGCCTAAGCTATTGGGTAGATATGATGATTTGCGTCTAATCCGACTGCTACCAAGATTTGTCCACCAAATTGTGTCTTTAGAAATGCACCATCCAAGCCTATCAACGGATGGCAGCCAGCCTTGAACCCGTTTTTACAGCCACTTAAGCACACATACATCTTATCAAATGTAACTTCACAATCTGGTTGTGGTGTGGTACATATTTGCACCGTGGAACCAGGATTTGATTTTAGCAGGGTCATACTATAATCTCGAACCATCCTATATTGCTCTTTCTCATAACCATACACCACACTTCTAGCATCCATTAAGGCCTTTGAGATAGAGTTCTTGTTTAGTGTCAAATCAAATCGTGTCTTGAAATATGTTGTAGCCTCACAGTGTTTAAAATTAGGATATTTTCTCAATTTTTTGACAAGCTTGTTGCAGATCCAGTTTCTGTTGGCAGCCCAAATTTTGTCCTCTCTTGGACAAGTATAGTCATCATTAAAGGTTTTAATTTGCCAACACGTGTCCTTATGGTCCCTTGATGCATAGGCCACCATGGACACTCTTTAACCTTACAAACTGCCCTGCACCTTATATTATCATTCTTAACCAGCTTTATGCTCCTACCCTCTTGAATTGTGTATTCTCTCACAGCTTTTCTAAATTTTCACTTCGTTCCAAACTTCATGCCAACCTCAAGATAGAGCTCCCCAAACCTTGTACCCTCTCTAAACATAGGACATGTATCCTCAGAATCATAGCCTTCTTCCAACTCATCTTTTGAATTTGGAGGAGTCTTTATCTCTTCCGAGTGCCATGAATTAGTGTCATCTGAATCAACACCAGGATCCAATCCATTTTCTGCACCTTCTGTAAAACTACCGATAAATCCAAGATCAACTTCCTCATCGCTAACCTCCTGAACTAAAGTATTGTCTTCAAGCAATATCTTCTCCTTCCCTTTTGTCAGTGGATTAACATTTATGGATTGCATGTTTGTTTGTACCTTGTTTCTCCTAATCCTACTTCCAGTCTTGATATCATTTTCTGCAACATCAGAATCAGAGAAACTGTCTTTCTCAGGGCCTGGCCTAAAAAGGCTATCTTCTTCACTGTCAAAGGAGTCAGAAGACACTTCAAAAAAAACTTTATTGTTAAATACCTTGCTGTTGAGTCCTCTAACAGCAAACCTTGTATAGGTCTCCTTGATATACTGGGTTTGTTGGACAGTTTTTGTTTGTTGGACTTATCTAATTTGGTGCACTGGCTGGGCTTGGTGGGCTTAATAGGCTAGATGATTTTGGTGGGATTTGTTGCCTTGGGGGAGGATTGTTTGTCTTGGGAGGGTTGGTAGTCTAGGGAGTGTTAGTCTTCTGTGTAGGCATCTTGGACTAGCTTGGAGTTTTTGAAACTAGTGGTGGCTGTGTGACTTTAGATGTGGATACACCTTTGATTTTTGAGGGTGATGGTTGTGTTTTCCTTGGAGATTTCTTGTTTTTGTTGGGGTTGGACTTGCAATGCCTACTGGGTGCAAAATTGGTAGTGGGAGTAACTATGATTGCATAAGTCTCATTTTGGGGGGAGACTCACAACAGCCTCTGTAGTAGTATTACACCCCGCTCCACCATCATCATCCAAATATACAACTGTGTTATTGCCTTCTAACACCTCCGGCACTGACACTCCATGCTCAAAATATACATCAATCACTCCATCATTTCTCATGGCACAATTTACCATCTCTCTTATTTTCTTGTCACTATTTACATTTCTCAACCCATTCTCCAAGTCTTTTCCAGGAACATGCTACCAATAATGCTTTATGTCATTATACCCAAGTTCCTTATGGTAGTTCCGTATGTAGAATACATCTAGAGTATCAGCGTTTAGATCACATGCCTTGTTATTTGGAGAATATACCATTATCCCTTCTGTATTTTTTTTTAAATCACCCACATGATAAAACATTATGTCTAACCTCTCTTCTATCTGCAAGAAATTCAAAATTTTTACTTAATACTAGCATATTTTCTTGGCCTACAATTGCATAATAAAAAAAAAACAAAAGCAAAATCAACACCATAAGAACATATATTTTTTCAATTTCATAAATATCGTTTATCATATTTCTGTTTCATTCGAGTAAAATAGAGCAACCCCACAAAACCCCAACTAACCTTCAAACCTAGAGACTAAAATGATAACAAAATGACAAAACCTCAACCACACTAACAAATTGCATATAATGAAGAACCCACACTATATTGAAAATCCAAGATAAAAAAATGGTTACCTTGGGTCTGATCAGGATGTCGCAACCTCGTTCTTCTGGTGGAGGAGGGGAACAACTACAAGACTCTTCAGTGGGATTAGTTCTTCTCTCAACTTTTCAACCCTAGAACAGAATCTTACGGTAGCACCATTGATGAAGAGACGAAGAAGAAGTTGGAGGGTGGAAGAAGAAGAGATGAGTGAAGTGTTTGCATTGGAGACAAAACTGTGTTTCATGCTACATATCATCTAAACGGCGCCGTTTTTACATAGAAGGGCGCCAAACCAAAACGACGATGTTTTGGAACCATCCAGCGTGACGAAATGACGCCACGTCAGCACTCCGGTGATGACTCATCACCAGAAATATGCCCAGGGACCACTATGAGTGCTCAGAGCTCTATCTAGAGGACTACTGTGGAAAAATTGGGATCTTGAGGACTACATTAGGTATTCACGGGAATCTCAGGGACTATTATGGGATTTACTCCAGCAAAACATGCAAAGCAAAATTAAAACCAATCCAAACGAACATTTAGAGATTAGAAGAAACAAAAAAATTGAATAAAACCAACCACTTGTATTCTTGAGAGGATAATATACTAGCAACTTGATCGGAAGCTCACAACGAACCAAACAACCATTCTCTAAGACATACTTCTCCGAATGTTCTTCTTCAACAACTGAATCAACCTCTTCTAGTGTTATTGTCTGTGGCTATGGATGAGGCAAAGCGTTGATGTTAGAAAGAAGACGTTGTAAATGATCAAAACAGCGGCGTTTTAATTTCAAAACATGCCAACCATGAAACTATGTTCTCCCATTGATCCTAGGTGATAATGGCGGTGCCATATCAGCAGTTTGGTTGCTGACTCATGCTGAAAATAGTCTAAAGGACTTGTATATATGTAGTGCGAAATACAATTTGAGAGTTTAAAATAATACAATTAGAATCTTAGGGTCTAAATTAGTGCACAGGCTGAATTAGGAGAACCACTTTGAGAATTTAGTCACTTAAAATGCCAAATTTAGAATATTTCTATTTTTTAGAATTTAGCTATATATTATTAATATACTTTTTAATGATAAAAATAGGCAAGAAAATTTAGATCTCCAAATCTAAAAGTAGTAAATAGTACGGTTTCTCTATACAGGTTTTTTTAAAAAAGGAAATAATAGAAGGAAGTTAAAGATGCTGTAAAGAAATTTCTCTACACATTATTGTGTTTATGGGATACCCTCTAAGTTTTCTTGAATGGCAAGGGATGGATATAAACTATAAAGTGAGAAACACACGGACACTACGCGGACAAGTTTTAATTAGGAATTGGAAATAATTCCACAATTCATGGGGTACATGTGTTGGGTATAGCTACGTATTTTCTTACGAATACACATGAATCAATTTGTAGAAAGCGTAGATAATATGACAAAGAATTGGATCGTCATATATCCTTTCTTTTAGGATTTAGATTTTAGTTGCGTTTCAATTATTACTTTTGTGTTTATTTTTTCAAAGTGTAAATAAAGAATTATTTAATTCATGCACAAATAAGATTTATAATATTCAAATGAACCGAATTACAAATGTGATTTGAAGAATCTTTCGTTCACACCTTACCGAAATTGATCAGAGTCAACTGCGTTAATTCATGGGCTATTTTATATTCACTTCTCTTTACATGCGAGTATGATATTTTAATACTCATTGACTAGCTATATCCAATTAATCAAATACCTTCAGAAAAAAAAAAAAAAACAACTAATCAAAGATATAGACAGTTTACATGAAGCACTTCAATATTGTCACATTCAAGAATCATTTTAAAAAACTTGCATTCTTGGGCCATCTTCAAGCCCATGATGGACGCAAATGCTTCGGCTTCATCTGATCGGAAAATTAATTGAAAATTATGATACAAATTATGATGACCTTATCTTAGTTGGTCCAAGTCGTTTGGACAAGGTCACACAAACTGTTGGGTCGAGTTGCTTGGTAACGGTCCAATCGAAATATCAGGTGGTGGTAGTAAATTCTTGGACTAGAATATATTCAGCCCAAGTACGAACAATCTTATACAGATAAGTTCTTAGTACTAATAATTTTGAGTCCAAAAGAAGAGTGTGTTCCCTTATATAAGCAACTTCACAAGATCAACGTTGATGATGCTAGAGAGGTCGTCCTTCTACCCCGTGTAATTTCGAGTGAAAAAAAAAAACCCTTCACATAATCCGGGTAGAATCTTATTAAAAGGTGTGTGCATATCACCAATTTGTGGCACATAATTAATTCATGCTGGAGAAGGGACCAAAAATGCCAAAAATTTGCAAGCAATAACTATGGCATCTTTGTTGCTATGTGGTAGTAAGAAAGCATCATTCCGGATGAATTCAACGACCCTTATTTCATTCCAATCATATTCGAAAAAAGAAACTTTTAAAATGAACAAATTGGTAAAATATAAATAAGTAATAATTTAGTTATTATCAAATTTTATTATCATTTGTGAATTTTACTACTCTAATTCAACGATAATTAATACCTTTTTTTTTTTCATTTTAGAGCACTTTTTCCATGGATAATTAATCTTCCGTTGCGCTTGCGATTTCCAATTTTTTTTTAGGGAAAAAAATTGGACAAAATTGTTAATATCGACTAGAAGCCTTCTGGAACAACTTCAAATCACAATATATATCAGTCCTTAGAATTCCATACTATTTAATAATTACCACCTATCTACCGCGTTAAAATAAAAGTAATTTATGCTAATAAAATAAATAGAATTTAAAATTATACAAATATTTAAAATTAAAA
>NC_029791.2:9926794-9929460 GCF_000816755.2 Arachis ipaensis | reverse complement strand
AGAATAAAAATCCATGTAACACTTAATAAAATAAGAAAAATTTTAAATATACTAAGAACACTAGTATTTCAATTATTTTAATCGTTAATCTAAATAATAAAAAAAATATATATTAAAATTATTAAAATTAACGATTAAAATAATTAGAACATTAGTATTTTTAGTACACTTAAATTTTTTTTAATATATGTTTTGTATTTATTGTCTGGTATAACCTTTTAAAAGAGAATATATGTGTATATTATTCATGTACAAAATAAAATGAATACATGAAATATTTCTAAAAAATAGTTGTCATATAGAACCCATTAATTAGAGGCAGAGCATGAGGTCCGTTATCAGCCGCTAATTCATTATCCAAAGTTTTAAAGGACTTAATGGTAATAGCCATCAAATAATAAATTTATAATATAGTGATTTATTTAATCCACATAAATGGAATATGAAACAAGATAAAGTAATGTATCATGGCATTAATAAAGATGAGAATAAAGTGTATAATGTGATTGGAATATGAATATAGTTAGTGGAGTCACGACTATAGTATAAATAATACACAAACAAAAGATCTGTAGAAAAGAGCTATCTATATCAATTCATTGGGAAGATGCTCATCGTATATGGCTCCATCTACTAGCTTTCGATTATGATAACAAAAAATACTAATACAGTACACTGTGTATGTATCTTGGAAGGTAACTAAAGCAAAGTGAACAAAAATACAATGAAAGATATAATTAATAATTATATAAAGATTAAGCTGAATAAATTCACAGGGATGAGTTTGAATTTTTCATATATATGTACGTGTGTACACATTTGCAATACTTAATTAAAAGTTGAGATATTCTTCACGTCCAAATAATTTTAACATTTAAGTTCATCGAACTAAATTTAGATCACGTACTTTTTCTATTTTTTTTCTTCTTCTCACGCTCATTTATGCACGGAGCGTCTTTTTCTTCGTCTTCTTCTTCGCGTTCCTCCTCCTCTTTTTTTTTGTGTTCCTTATTCTTCACGTATTTTCTCCTTATCGTCATTCTTTTGTGTTGTTGCTGTTGTATTTTTTTGTTTTTTTCTCCTTCTCTCCTTGGTGAAAAAGCAGTAGAAGATGAGGAGGAAGAGTTTTGAATTGTGCATAACAATCGAATATGTTATTATAGTGAAACAACGGTATAGTACTGAATAAATGGAACATTATCCATTATATAAATTCAAATTCGAACACTGTATAATGAACCGAAATACGTACTCATAGTGAAACAATTGTATAGTACTGAATGAATGAATAAATTCAAATTCGAGCAGCTTTCTGCATAATGAACCGAAACACGAAACACGTACTCATGGTGAAACAATTGTATAGTATTGAATGAACGAAACATAATCCATTATATAAAATCAAATCCATTATATAAAATCAAATTCAAACAGCTTTTTGTATAATGAACCGAAACACGTAGTCATGGTGAAACTACTGAATGAACGAAATATAATCTATTATATAAAATCAAATTCAAACAGTTTTCTGCATAATGAACCGAACACGTACTCATGGTGAAATAATTGTATAGTACTGAATGAACGAAACATAATCCATTATATAAAATCAAATTCGAAATACCTCTGTCTACAATTAGAGATTATCAACTCAATTCAATTCAATTCAGATTCAGAACACCTGCATAAATTCAATTCAATCTAGCAATTGCATTCCATTCAATTCGATTGAAAAAATAATTCATTAGCAAAATATTGGTGATGATGATAACGAAATAGGAGAAGAAGAAGAAGAAGAGAAGGAGGAGGAGGAGAAGCAGAAGAAAAATCTGCGTGTGCGAAGAAGAAGGAGGAGGAAGAGGAGGTATAAGTGAATTTGAAAGAAGGAGAAGATGATGTATGCATGTATTTGAAAGAAGAAGAAGAAGCGCATGGGAGAAGAAGAAGAAACGGGGCGAGGAGAAAGATAAAGCGCGTATAATGACGCTCTTTTAATGAGAGTTATTTTTGTTGGTGTTGGATTTACTTGAATAAAACTTGAATAAAAAAATACTTAAATGTGTAGCATTACCTATTTTAAAGCTTAAAACTGTATATCCGTGCCCCGAGTTTAGCCTTTTTTTTTCTCTTTAATTTAACTGCTTTTCTTTTGTCAATTTTATTTTGTCTCTGCTTTTTCAAACTTTTTTTTTTAAATAATTTTTTTGGGTTTTTTTAAAATAATAATTCTTACTAGTACTAAAAGATAGATCATTTATTAATGAAGAATCTATTACAAGTTTGATTTTACTATAACATGTGAAACATATATTTATACACAAAAATTATAACGACTGATTTAGTGGTTAATTTTTTTATAATAATATGAATATTCAAATTTCATTACCGTGTTAGTTATAACTAAAAAATTTCTAAATATATACTCAAGAACAAAGATAGAACATATATAATTGTGGATGTTTATCTAACAAACCAGAGAGCGTGAATGCGTGATTATAATAATGCATAGGCAATTTCATAGTTACTACTATCAATGATCTCATAATCTCTATCAACACAATCGAAACTTCTTTCAATTGTTTCTTTAAAAATCCTCTTCATGGGACTCATCTTCACATTGAACATATTAACAATGCAATGAACTTCATAGGCAATTGTATTTATTA
>NC_029791.2:9890420-9926585 GCF_000816755.2 Arachis ipaensis | reverse complement strand
GCCTTTAGAGTATTAGGGGTGCAAATGAATGAGAATAAAACTTGAAAAGACAGTAACTTTTTAGAAATTTTACAGCATGTGAGTAAGTAGGGGTATTCCAACAACTAACGTCTCCTTTTAATTTATTAAATGCAAAAAAGTGTTCAATTATGAGTAGAGTTGTTAAACTTTATGAATCTCTGCACAATTTTTTTTTTTGAAAAGAAAATATCGGTATATATATATATATTCTTCTTCGGTTTGCACTAACAAACTTTGTTCAGTTTGGCTAAACGCGGAACATGGCAACTTGAAATATATTAAACTTTTGGCTTGTTGTTGAGTGTTGACTTAGCTTTTGTAAAAGCATATCTAAAAGGGAAACTAAACAAATTAATAACCAAAAATAATGGTCATTAAAGTATGAACATTTTCTGCTGTGTTTCTACTAACTTCTCACGCAAAATTTTCATTGGATTTGTGTGAATTTTTATATAGTTTTTTTTTATTGAACTTTAAATCTTTAAGTTGTAAAATATTTAAAATCATGTTATAAAACTATTCCTTTTAAATTTTTAATATGATAGAAGAAAATATATGAATAGATATATCTCTAACAAGTTGAATTAGTCGGATCAAAAATGCTATTTGTACGTTAAAGTCGGCCATTAAAATTAGTCACTAATGTATTTGTGTATAAATACATGTGTAATTTAATTTATTTTCAATGTATATTTATATTTCAACATGTATTTTATACTGTAGTTAACTTTGATGGCCGATTTTAGTGTACATGTAGCATAACTCTAGCCGGATTTATATTAATAGCAGATAATGAGCCAATAGGCTTGAGAAACAAAAATAGAAGGCTTGCCTGTATAAGTTGATTTCATGGAAGTTGAAACAATGATATCTCAGCAAAGACTTAGATTCTGCTTAGAAAGTTCTTGCTTTTGTTTCACTAACTATAAAATGCATGCTTTGATCCTAATCTCTCTCAAAATATGAGCCGCTTTTGAGGAACACATTGAGATTTTGAAGAAAGGGATGGGCAATAGCATGGTGACTTACACCAAATACAAAAGCTTCTTGTTCTTTATCAAAAAGTACAAGGAAACTCAGCATGTTCCACCTCATGACCTCAAGGATGCATTCTCCGAGTTCGCCGGAGGAGCCTCCCACATGTCTGCGGAGCAGCTCCTCCGGTTCTTGGTGGAGCACCAAGGCGAACAAGGCTGCACCTTATCCGATTCGGAGAAAATCCTTGAGAAAATTTTAAGATTGAAAAGGCCGCCGACGCAGGAGGAGGAGGAGGAAGAGTTACTAGAAAGTGTTGATGTTGATAATCAACAAAGAAAGCAAGAGATAACACTTGATGACTTGTTCCATTTCTTGCTTCTTGATGAATCCAATGGACCCTTGAAAGCCGAGGTAAGGTCTATTTGGGTCGTTTGATTCATGTAACCGAGACTAAACCATTCTTGAAATAATAAGTAACCATTCTTGATTGTTCTTGACAGGTACACCATGATATGAGTGCTCCATTGTCTCATTATTTCATATACTCAGGACACAATTCCTACCTAACAGGGAATCAAATAAGCAGTGATTGCAGTGAAGAACCAATCATAATGGCCTTGAAGCGCGGCGTGCGAGTAATCGAGCTAGATTTATGGCCAACTGCAAATAAAGATGACATCAAAGTAGATCATGGATGGTACTATAAGCTATCACAATCAAAATCTCTTTTCTTACATGATCTTAATTGTTGAGAATGTAAGAAACTAATTCATTTGATTATTGTTTTTTTCAGGACACTAACGAATCCTGTTTCAGCTATCAAATGCCTTGAATCCATAAAGGAATATGCTTTTTTTGCATCTGAGTATCCAGTGATCATAACTATAGAAGATCATTTAACAAAAGATCTTAGAGATAAATTTGCAGAGGTATGCATTTGAAGCTTTTCTTTTATTATTATTCTTTAAATTCTTATAATTTCATTTCTTTTTTGTTTCTTGCAGATGGCAACTCAGATTTTTGGAGAAGTGCTTTTCAAACCTGAAACAGGTTGTTTGAAAGAATTTCCTTCACCGGAATCACTGAAAAACAGGATAGTTATATCCACCAAGCCTCCAAAAGAAAGCTTCGAGGCGAATCGAATCAAGGACAATGGAAACTCTTCTCCTATGCAAAATGGAAGTGATTCATCTGAGGAAGAAACATGGGGAAAAGATTCCCCAGATTCCATGGTGAGAATTTATCTAAGATTTACTTAAATAATGATACAAGCCATTGTGTTCTAAATTCTAATGTTACTTCATTCTTCATGTTTCAGCAAAATGAAAGTGATGGTGATAATGAAGGAGATAACAATTCATGTGAATGTGACAAGAAATCATACCAACAATTTTCACCTGATTACAAAAGCTTAATCACAATTCAGAATAGAAAATTAAAGGGTAGTTTGAAGGATAAACTGAACCCTGATGGTGATCTTAGACGCCTTAGTTGGAGTGAGAAGACCCTTCTAAAGGCCTTAGAATCTCATGGAACAGACATTGTTAGGTACACACAAATTTTCATCACATCACATTCTATTACATGTATTTTATGAAAATTTCGTACATTCTTATTTCGAACTGTTATATTTTTCAGGTTCACCCAGAAAAATATATTAAGGGTATATCCAAGCGCGATGCGAGTCAAATCCACAAATTTTAAACCACATATTGGGTGGATTTATGGTGCTCAAATGGTTGCATTCAATATGCAGGTTAGGAAACTATTTATGGTTGAGGCTAAATATTTTCAGTTGAAGAACTTAAAATGAGATTACTAATATATGTTATGTTAAAATTTTGAATATAACAGGGGCATGGAAAACAACTATGGTTGATGCAAGGGATGTTCAGAGCAAATGGAGGATGTGGTTATGTGAAAAAGCCTCAAATTCTAATGCAGAAACATCAGTGTGACAATGATTATGATCCTAAAGTTAAAATGCCAGTGAAGAAGACATTGAAGGTAAGCATATATCAGCTATCACTACTATGTATACTATCAAATTTCTTTTGTTATATATTGAGATTGATCATGATATCTTAATAACAGGTAAAAGTGTACCTGGGGAATGGATGGAACTTAGATTTCAGTCCTACACACTTTGATAAGTGTTCTCCCCCTGATTTTTTTGTAAAGGTCAGTTCTAATGCATAAGTTATGTTTAGTCTTATTCTTGTAACGTTAATTTAGATAGTGTTCAAAAGTTTTTCTAGGACATAAATACAGAAACAGTAGATATAAAAATACATTTGATAACTAAGACAAGAAAGAAATTCGTATAGTTGTTTTCATGTGAAATTAATAATTAATAGTTGAATATTATTAGGTGAATGGATATGTTAAACTAACAATTTAGTCACCAAAAAAAAAAAACTAACAATTTCATATGCAAACAACTGTTTGTGAATCTCCATCTTGTTAAGATAGAGATTCACAGAGTTGTTTTTATATAAAGTTGATAGTTGAGTATTGTTAAATAACTTAACATGTTTGACTAAATTGTTATCTAACAGTTATTATGAACTTTATATGAAAACAAATGTATTGAATCTCCACCTTAGAATATTTTAAAGTGGAGATTCATATGAAATTGATAATCGAAACTGTAAGATAATTTTACATGTTTGATTATATCGTTATCTAACCGTTTCCATCTTTTAACTTTACATGAATACATTTATACGCGGTTGTTTTAACGTGAAACTAATAGTTAGTACCCCTTAGATGATTTTACTTGCTGAAATTACTATCAAACACACTTTACTAGTGTTTTATTATGGAAGTAGTTTTAGAATTGAAGGGGGTTGTGTGACAGATTTGTACGGTTGGAGTTGGAGCTGATTGTTGGAAGAAGAAAACAAAGGTAATAATGGACAAGTGGTTCCCTGTTTGGGAAGAAGAGTTTGAATTCCCATTAACGGTTCCAGAGCTTGCTTTGCTGAGAATACAAGTGAAAGACAAAGATCAAGGCAAAGATGATTTTGCTGGCCAAACATGCTTGCCAGTTTCAGAGCTTAAGCTTGGATTTCGTTCTGTTCCTTTGTATGACACAAAGGGAGACAAGTTCAACCATGTAAAGTTGTTAATGCGCTTTCAATTTCAATGAATTGTATACATATATATTAATCAATCATTTTCATTGGATAAGTTACCATTCTCTGATCTAAATCCTCCTATTCCTAATATTTCTAAACTTAAGCTTTGGTTGAAATCAAAATAAGCTTTTTGGACTATTAAATGGTTTCATTTATCTTTTCTTTAATATTAAAATTATAAATTGTTGATTAATCTATTAACAATTACTCAATTCTATCATTAGAATAATTTATTAATATGATTGATTATCAATTTTTTCATTGTTTTTGTTCATTGTTTATCCATCTACTTAATATCCAATTTTTTTTACTGTTTATCCATCTCTTTAATATCCAATATTTGTTCATTATTAATTGATAATCACGGTTTGCGAAAGAGATCCAATCGATTTTTTCATGGTAGTGTTTAGAAAACAATCCATTGTTTTGATTACAAAATCAAGATTAGTCTCTAATTTTCCAATTCTTTGTTTTGATTCTTTATTCATGTAATTGATTGTATAATGAAAAAATATTTTTTTTATCTTTTAGTAATGGATTTTTTTCTGAAATAAAATAAAAAATTTATTATTTTTCAAAACCCAATTTTTCAATTTTAATTCCCTAAATACGATTTTTTTATATACAGCAAGGCGAACTTCACTTCAAATTCTAAAAAAATAGCTAACTCAAATTATTAATTTTTACAATAGACAATGACAACCATTATAAGAGTACACAAGAGTACACATGAATAAGTCTTATTTTTATTGAAAAAATAATATTTTTTTAATTTATAATGAAAAAATTCTTGTTAAATACCCGTGTATCTATGTATTTCTCAAGTTGCTTTGAATAAAGAAACCCCACATGCTGTGAAAAATTCAATCAATTGTGTATCAATTCAAATAGATTGAAGTTTAGGAAACTTGAATTTCAATCGATTAGTTTGTGCATCCAATCAATTGAATTTCTAACAAACACGATTTTTCCAATCCAATATGTATGTAACAGATGCGTGATAAAATTACGATCGATTAAGATTGCAAAATATTTATTACGATTAATGGAAGATCTAATTTGTTATTGTTTTAGTTTTTTATTATTAATAAACATGATAGATGAATGATAAAATAATAATTTATAAAATAAATATTTAACCGTTATTAAAAAATTTAAAAAATATGTTTTGTTATGAAGCTATTTAATGATATAAACGTTCTGGAACTATAGTCAGTAATAATAAGGATGAATATATCCCAAGTATAATTTAAAACATTTGATCTTAGAAAGTTGAATTCAAAAGACAATGGCCAATTGATCTTTCTTGTTTTGCTCATGCAGAGACCTTTTTTGTAATAGTTTATTAAGATAATTAATTATAACATGACAAATTAACCAATTCTTATTAGTTGTTTATGTAAAGTTAATTTACAGTGACTGATTTAACAAAACAACTATTAGAATTATACTTTAAGGCTGGAGATTTATCCTATCTTAAGAAAATTACTATTTATTCACATCTTAACAATTAGGATAATAATGCTACATAATTATTAAAACAAATTAAAGAAGCCTAGGGAACACTAAAAAAGAAAGGTTCCTTCAAGTGGTAAGCCGGGTAATTAAGTGGAATATATTATGGTGAAGAACTGAAGATGAACCTATTCGTCATGTATCTGTGAGTTTGGAAATATGCTACAGCGGCATAACGGGCAAGAATAGGGCGATTGCCGGTCGGCACAACGCCGGAGCCAACGGAATATGCAGCTTTCATGGAAAACATGCGAGCAATTTGTGCGAACAACTTCTGCACTTGAATCTTGAATACTATGGCCAAACTCTTCCAAGCAAATGGCGCATTGTTGTTCAGCATCATCTTCTTGATTATCAATTCTGGGTCTCTCCAACAGATTCACGAGTTGTGCCAGTTCAGGAACGTTTTGACGAAGATCATCATTATAGAAATCAGAATCTTCGACAACAATGTGCGTGGTAACATAAAGGTTCACAACAATCTCCGGCATGGTGGAGTCACACCCTTCATGGCTTCGAATCGTTCTTGCGGTTTCGCCCATTGCAGGTAAAATTTGGTCCAATATCTGACGGGATATAGGCAATGAAGAGAAGACGTCATGTAAGAATGCGGCGTTTTCTCCATTGAGATCTGTGAACGGAGTACAATTACATAGGATATCGGAAGGAACCAAGAACGCTTCATTGGCCAGAGTTGTATAAGAAAAGTCAACCTCAGAGTCAGAGGTTGGACTTGTGGGTTGAGTAATTTGGATCAATTCTTTGGTGAAACTGAAGATGATGGAGAAGCAATCGTCGAAACAGAACTCTTGTGGTATGCTTGGATCTTCAATGGAATTGATTTCCCATGAAAAAGAGGTGAATTCCATTGCAAGGTGGTGAAAGTAACTGGTTTAGGATTTCGATGTTTTGTACTCTATGGCCATGTAATATTTATAGAGTTTGTGAGTTTTTTTAACCAAAAGAAAATTCTGTTTTATTAATGCATCCAATCTTTATCTTAATCTATAGATGGTTTTAAATATGGTTTTGATTTGTTAGTTGTTACTAATTGATATTTCTCGTACATCTTAAATTGTTAAAAAGATTTGAGAATATGTTAGAGAATCAAATCTTAATAAATTTGAAAATTGGATTGAAATTATTGTTGCTTTGGAATTTAAAAATTATTATTGTTTTAATTGTATTAAAGTTTACATTTTGAATTTACTCTTAAAAAGTTAAAATATTTTATACTGAATTTTAAAAAACTAAAATATCCTTTTAGAATAATTTTAAAAATATTAAAAAACAAGAGGTTAATTTGTTAATTTCTAAAAAAAAGCCTTTCCCAATGCATCGTTAAGCTTGAAATCGACACAATGCACTTAACTTCTACCCAATTTATAACCGCCAAAATTTTTAGTTTTAACTTTTAAGAATTAACTAATGGCCGTTGTAAATGCCCAATATTTTTTTTTTTTTTGCTGAACATGTAATTAATATTTACGTGTTTGCTTGAGAAATGAATAAAAAATTAATGAAAAAAGTAGATAAGATAAAATAACTAAAATAGATCGATTTTTGTTGGCTATGAAAGACAAAATAAAATCCTTGCTATTTTTTATATAGTCATTTAATTATATTTGTTCGTTTAGATAATTATTTACGTAATGAATGTAAAAAAAGTTATTTTTTTAATTACAATACATAATTAAATAAATGTAAAAAAATTTTAAACTAATAGTGCATCAAAATTAAATTAAAAAATATATAAAAATTTAATTATTAAAAAAAGAGATAAAAATAATTATAAATTAAGTTTCTATTATTTTATATTGATGGTAATCAGTGGCTAAGAGAAGGATGAGTTGAATCTTAACCCATTTTTGCTGAATATTAATTATTGTTTTTTCAAAGAAACTTTTAGGAGATATTTCTGTTTTTTGTCTCATAACAAGTCAAGAGACATTTTTTTTTGTCTCGTAATCGGTTAGGAGATATTTTTCAATTTTGTCTCCTACGCAACAGAAACAGAAATAGAGTAGAAGAAAAAGAGAGAATCACACCCAGAAGTATCCTGGTTTAGCTGCTAAGTGTAATGCAGCCTACATCCAGTTTCCATCACAACAGTGACGGAATTTTACTATAATCATCAGATTACATACACTAATTCTTCCCTAAGAACTACCCATTCCTATTTGGGACAAGTTCAGAATCTATCCCCAAAACTGAATTTGACTTGGACAACTGCCAAACTTTTAACCGCAAAGTGCTAACCCAACTTGTAAAGGAATCCCCACATGATCATGAAACACAACCCAGATGTACAAAGGAACTCTTAGACATCTATGTCTTTTTCTTTAATTTTGCTCTTTTTGCCTTTTTTCTCTCACTGACTTTTTCTTACAAACCTCACTCTATTTGCCTTTTTTTCACCATGAGACTCAAACAGACAAAACTAAAGAAAAGAATACAAAATAAAACCCATTGAAGGAGAAGAACTCTGTTAGCTTAGGGTAGCTATGAGAACTCTGTGCTTTCTCTCCTTACTTCAACCCTTGGTCGTTCACCCTTATTATAGAAGGGGAAGCTTCCAACGTTAAAACCGGTTCAACCAAGTTACTAACATCTTCTCCAACACATAGCCAGTTTGGACAGAGAGAAGAAAGAGGAAAAACCGAAAGCAAATCAACATGCATATACCTCTCTCTCATCCCTTTTCATCAAGCTTCTTCAATTTGAGCCTTCCATCTTGACTTTGGCCCCAAGAATGAATTTCAACCCTTGATTCTCTGATCCTTGACAGCTCCAATCTTTCCATATTTGCTTCTTCCTCTCAGTAGCTCCCGTAGCTACCTTCTCTCTTGGATGAACAAAAATGGAACAGAGCTTTAGCCACAGAGATCTTTCTCTCTGACCGAGACCGATCCTTTACATTTTTGGCATGAGGATCTTGAAGTTTCTTCTTCACATCTTGTTTTCAATGACAAAGATCTTAACCACTTTTTGCTTCGGATCTTCTTTTTGCAAAGGTTATCACCCTAGCCTTTTGCTTCTTCCTAACTTTATTGCTTTTCTCTGATAACTTCTTCAATCTTCTTTCTCTGATGGAATTGACAACCGAAAACAAGAGAGAGAAGAGAGAAAAGAAAGAAAGCATTGAATGTAAGATTAAATGAAATTAAAATGTTACCAACATTTTTTAATAAGTGGAGTAACGTGTGGAGCCATCAATGTAATAATTAATTCAATTTTAATTTTCTCTTTCAGTTACCAATGCATGAATTTAATTAAATTAAAATTTGAATTCCATTTCACAAATGGGAGTAGGTAACTGAATAGAACATGCTCCTTTGCTTTTTTTTCAATTTTGGACCAAGACTTGTTGGTCTTTCAACAAAATTATTTTTGGCTGCACATTGATTTCCTGACCTAATTCATCTTGCTGTCCAATTAAATAATTGGACCACATTGCATGGAATTATTCTTACAAAGGCTGGATACTTTCTCATAATATTGGGTTTATGTGACTTTCGGCCCAATAATCAAAATCTGCATACTAAACAAAATCATTAAACAAACAATTGGAAGCAAAAATTAATAATTTTTTTTAATTAATAATGTTTGATCATCATCATATTTTAAGTTTTTCAAACTCAACATATATAAACATACTTTTATATACAGATTTAGTTTTTTTTGGGTATTTATATATAATTTTAGTTTCAAATTATAAATACTAATGTATCAATAAGCACTAACGTGCTAAATAATTCACTCTTTTTATTATTAAATGTGTATAAGAATAAATAAAAGTAAAATTAGTTAGGATGACAAATTATTTATAATTTAATTAAGATGTTTTAAGTTCAAGTTTTAAAACTAAAAAAATATTTTATTTATAAATTATATATAATGAATAGTATTTTAAGAATGAAAATGTTCACTAACTCTTTAATTTTTATATCTCTATATAATTAATAATATTTAACAAAATTTATTTTAGTATAATAAATATTACAACAAATAAATTTTCTAATTGAATGAGATATAATTAATATTTGAAAATTATAATGAGTAGTAGAATAATTGTTTAAAAGCATAAAAGTTAATTTTGATATGTTAAAATATGTATATTTTTTAGATAATTATTTACGTGATGAATGTAAAATGTAATTTTTTTAATTACAATACATAATTAAATAGATGCATAAAATTTTTAATCTGACAGTATATCAAAAATAAATTAAAATATTTCAAGAATGAAAGTGTTTACTAACTATTTTTAATTTTTATATCTCCATTATATTTTTAGTATAATTAACAATGCACAATAATATTTGTTTTAGTATATAGATATTTTTACCTTCACTTTTAAAATTTTTTAGATTTGTCACTGTTTATATAGTTATATCTATTAAGAGTAAATAATCATTTTTTATCATAAAAAATTGAAACACTCACAATACTAATCATAACTAATAATTTAAATTAATTTTATAATCATAAAAAATTTATTCCGCTTCACATTTTTAACCAAACGTGAATTTTTCACATTCATATATTAGTAATCTCATGCCTTTTGAATCTTGTATTCACTATCCACCTCCAAAATTTCACTAATAGCATCCATATAAAATTCAAAACTATTACCGAAACACACACAGTTGAGGCAATGCAAAATTCAAGTTCAAACCTTTTGAATATTACAAATTGACATCACACATTCATATATCACAGTACTAAAGTTAGGATCTTTCTAAACTAACAGCAATTAATAAAAAACATTTAAGTTAAAAATTAACAACAAACAAAAATTACTAAATTAACAATGAATAAAATACTGAAATTAACAATTTAATCAGAAATCAACAAATAATCTTATGTGTTTTTGTTTGTATTGTTGTGCCAATTTATAAGGCTTTACGTAGCCGAAATATAAATAAGGGATTAGTACGTAACAAAAATTATCAAATAAAAATCAACGCCTTTGAATATTTAAATCGCTAGAATTGGAATGCCTTTATATATATTATCAATCGGTATGCATCTGATGAAATAGCTCTCTTATAAACCCACACGATCAAATGAAAGTTTAGCTTGGTGGTTTGTTTCAACAAACCATTTGTAACCTAATTAGTAAAATATTTGTAACATTTTCAAATTAAAGCAAATCATTACTAAATTGAAAATTCAGCAAAAATAATTTTTGCTCTAACTTAAAAAACAAAAACAATGAAAAAAAAAGAGTAGAAGCAGGCACCAACAAGAACACAGCAAAAGTGATGATGGAAAGGCGATGACGAATACTTTGAAGGCAAATTAATGCAATAACAACGATTGAGATGGGAACGTACAAGCTCTGAATTGTCAGCGATGGTGATTACACCGGCAACGCTCACAAACGATGAACGCTGGTGAAGAGCGACAACGTCCGTTGGATTAGAGGAGAATCGACTTCACCATTGATGAAGGACTTTTACTCTGTGCGCGAAACCTTTTTTTTCTTCAATTTGGTACCAACTCCTTCACGGGTGAGTGATTAGTTTAGTAAATAAGTGTTGTATTATTAAATTAAAATAAAATAAGGGTTAAGTACGATTTTGGTCTTGAAGGTAGGGGTTGAAAATTATTTTCGTCCCTAACTTTTTTTTGCTTACAAAATCGTCCCTAAGATTTAATTTAGTTTTAAAATTATCATTTTTACCAAAATTTTAACTTTTATTACCAAATTACCCCTAATTAAAAAATATAAAATAAAAAAGGAAAAAAAAAACGAGTTAAAGGACTGGGGAACAGGGGAAGGGAATCACGCTAGGGAGAGGGATTTTAGGGAAGAAGAGGGGGAAGGAAAGGTGGGAAAGGGAATCTGCTGCCGCTGCTCCTCGCCGCCGCCGCTACTCATCGTTGTTCGGTCACTGGATCTCGCCACTACTCCTCGTCGTTCGGTCTTCGTCGCTGCTCCTCAACGTTGACGCCAGAATATCCGCGAGGGTGGACATCACGCACCGCTCGTCGTTTCTGCTTCTCCTCCTCGCTTGGTCGCCAGTCGTCGCTGCTCCTCGCCGGTCGCCGCTGCTCCTCGTCCTCCTCGCCAGTAACTCACCTCTGTTGTTGTTCTTTTGCTTCTGCTTCTACTTCTATTATGTTATTGATTCTAATTCCTTCTACTTCTATTATATTGTTGATTTCTGATTATGATTCTTTTATATTGTTGCTTCTAGTTGCTTCTGCTTCTGGTTGATTACATTGTTTCATTGTTGTTGTTGTTCTGCTTCTACTTCTGGTTGATTACATTGTTTTATTGTTTCATTATACAGATTTGTTGATCCGTTATCCATTTTTTTAATGTTTATTACATTATTTCATTGTTGTTGCTTCTGGTTTTGGTTCTGCTTCTACTTTATTTTGGGGAAGAAGTATTTTGTTCCGAATGACGATTTTAAAATTAAGTTAAACCTTAGGGACGATCTTGTAAGCAAAAAAGGTTAGGAACGAAAAAAATTTTCAACCCCTACTTTAGGAACCAAAATCGTACTTAACCCATAAAATAATGACACATATATAGGATAATGAATAGCTACATAAGAAGCCAAACTAATGGCAAATTTAAAAAATTGACGTTAGATTAAAAAGGTCAAACGAGATAAATCTTTCATGGTTACAAAATTAATTTAAATTATTAATCATGGCCAGTATTGTCAGCGCCTCAATTTTTTATGGTAAAAAATGACGATTTACTCTTAATAGATATAATTATATAAGGCTGTGCAAGGATTTTATTTTGTCTTTCATAGCCAACAAAAATCTATTTTAGTTATTTTATCTTATCTTTTTTTTCATTAATTTTTTATTCATTTCTCAAGCAAACATGTAAATATTAATTACATGTTCAGCAAAAAAAAGGAAAAAGTTTGGTAACCAAAATTTTTCAGCCATAATCAGCTAAAACTTTCCATATTTTACTTCATTTATATCACTTAATAACATTTTTATTTTTTACTTCACTCTCTTATCATTCTACTTATCACCGTTCATTCTACTTATCACCGTTCTTATCAAATCTGCTAATTAATGATATTAATTAGAAAATCATATCCCTTTTTATTAGGCACTATTGTAATCAATACTTAATATTCCTTTTTATAATTTGATTTTTATATATAAAAATATAATAAAAATTAATAATAATTATATTTAAGAACGGTAATTATAATATCAATTACATTAAATAATTGCAATTGATTCTTTGTCCGTTATGGTATTTATCATCAATTATTTAAACTATATTTTATTATGTAGTTCAAATTATTTTACATATATACTAATAAATCATGATTCAAAATATTTTAATATTTTATTTTTGAAGACATTATACATTTAAATTAACGTATAATTTTTTAAATCACCGTCTTTGATAATTTAAAAATTTATTTCATGTTTTTCAAAGTGAAAATGATTTATTTTAATTCACGAGATTTTTTTTAATTAAAAATATAAGAATTTGAAATTTTTATTTGGAAGAAAAAAATTATACAATTATAAATACATGTAATAATAATGAAGGAGAAATTTTCGCAATCTGATTCACATTAAATTTAGAATTAACTTTTAGTATAATTAAATAAGGAAAGATAATTAATGATAAAAAGAAATTAATTGCGTCAATTAAATTAGGAGAGTGATTCACACTCTCTTATAAATATAAATACTATTAGTCATATACCTTTATTTATTATCTATAATATTTTAGTTACATAGCATTGATATTGGGCATTTACAACGGCCATTAGTTAATCCTTAAAAGTTAAAACTAAAAATTTTGGCGGTTATAAATTGGGTAGAAGTTAAGTGCATTGTGTTGATTTCAAGCTTAATGATGCATTGGGAAAGGCCTTTTTTTTTAGAAATTAACAAATTAACCTCTTGTTTTTTAATATTTTTAAAATTATTCTAAAAGGATATTTTAGTTTTTTAAAATTCAGTATAAAAATATTTTAACTTTTTTAAGAGTAAATTCAAAATGTAAACTTTAATACAATTAAAACAATAATAATTTTTAAATTCCAAAACAACAATAATTTCAATCCAATTTTCAAACATATTAAGATTTGATTCTCTAACATATTCTCAAATCTTTTTAATAATTTAAGATCTACGAGAAATATCAATTAGTAACAACTAACAAATCAAAACCATATTTAAAACCATCTATAGATTAAGATAAAGATTGGATTCATTAATAAAACAGAATTTTCTTTTGGTTAAAAAAACTCACAAACTCTATAAAAACTACATGGCCATAGGATTAAAAACATTAAAATCCTAAACCAGTTACTTTCACCACCTTGCAATGGAATTCACCTCTTTTTCATGGGCAATCAATTCCATTGAAGATCCAAGCATACCACAAGACTTGTGTTTCGACGATTGCTTCTCCATCATCTTCAGTTTCACCAAAGAATTGATCCAAATTACTCAACCCACAAGTCCAACCTCTGAGGTTGACTTTTCTTCTACAACTGTGGCCAATGAAGCGTTCTTGGTTCCTTCAGATATCCTGTGTAATTGTACTCCGTTCACAGACCTCAATGGAGAAAACACCGCATTCTTGCATGAAGTCTTCTCTTCATTGCCTATATCCCATCAGATATTGGACCAAATTTTACCAGCAATGGGCGAAACCGCAAGAACGATTCGAAGCCATGAAGGGTGTGACTCCACCATGCTGGAGATTGTTGTGAACCTTTATGTTACTACGCACATTGTTGTCGAAGATTCTGATTTCTATAACGATGATCTTCGTCAAAACGTTCCTGAACTGGCACAACTCGTGAATCTGTTGGAGAGAACCAGAATTGATAAGCAAGATGATGATGCTGAAGAACAATGCGCCATTTGCTTGGAAGAGTTTGATTATAGTATTGAAGATTCAAGTGTAGAAGTTGTTCGCACAAATTGCTCGCATGTTTTCCATGAACGCTGCATATTCCGTTGGCTCCGGCGTTGTGCCGACCGGCAATCGCCCTATTCTTGCCCGTTATGCCGCTGTAGCATATTTCCAAACTCACAGATACATGACGAATAGGTTCATCTTCAGTTCTTCACCATAATATATTCCACTTAATTACCCGGCTTACCACTTGAAGGAACCTTTCTTTTTTAGTGTTCCTTAGGCTTCTTTAATTTGTTTTAATAATTATGTAGCATTATTATCCTAATTGTTAAGATGTGAATAAATAGTAATTTTCTTAAGATAGGATAAATCTCCAACCTTAAAGTAAAATTCTAATAGTTGTTTTGTTAAATCAGTCACTGTAAATTAACTTTACACAAACAGCTAATAAGAATGTCTCTGCATGAGCAAAACAAGAAAGATCAATTGGCCATTTTGTCTTTTCAATTCAACTTTCTAAGATCAAATGCTTTAAATGATGGTGTTTGCTACGATGATACTGATAAATTTAAAATATGGACAAATAATAATAAGTCACGTGGAATTTATTTTCTATATCAACATTTAATTTTTGTTTTTTTAAATATATATTATATCACCACTTTTACTAATACACTCTTTTAATTAAATAAAAATAAAAAAATATTTTTTATTTAATTTTATAAAAAAATCTTAAACATCTTTCTTTTATTTGATTAGACAAAAATATCCTTTTAAATTAACGAAATTTTAGAATTCAATTAATTCTAATTTTATAGTTTCAAATAATTTAAACAACAAAACAAGAATATATTAAAAAAACAAAAAATCAAAATTTGTTCGTCTTCTCAAATTTCTCTGATTATTTGTGCCCTTTAAGCAAAACATATGAAAGAAACAAAAAATCAATCGTTTTTCATCTTCTCCAATTACCCCTTTAAAGCAAAGTAGTGAAAATCCCAAATCAAAATCCTAGGTTCTTCGCCGCTGCTGTAATAGTTTCTTGGACAAGAATAATAATAATAATGGTGAAAAGCCTGCTTTTTTGCAAAGACTCTAACACAATCCGATGCCAACAATGGCGGCGGTTTTTCTGTGCCTCGTTACTGCGCCGTAACCATTTTTCCAAGGCTTAATTACTCCGTAGAGCCTCCGGTTCAGACCATAATCGCAAAAGACGTGCATGGGCAGTGTTGGAAGTTCAGACATATTTATAGAGGCACGCCAAGGAGGCACCTTTTGACTACTGGTTGGAGCAATTTCGTTAACCACAAGAAGCTTGTTGCCGGTGACTCCATTGTTTTCCTCCGAGCCTAAAATGGTGACCTTTGTGTTGGGATTAGGAGGGCCAAGAAGGGTGGTATTGGTGCTGGCTAATATTAATACGAAGAACCTAGGGTTTTGGTTTGGGATTTTCACTACTTTGTTTTAGAGGGGTAATTGGAGAAGATGAAGAACGATTGATTTTTTGTTTCGTTGATATGTTTTGTTTAGAGAGAACACGAATGATTAGAGAAATTGAAAAAGATGAAGAAATTTTGATTTTTTGTTTTTTTAATATGTTTTTGTTTTGTTGTTTAAATTATTTAAAATTATAAAATTAGGATTAATTGAATTCTAAAATTTCGTTAATTTAAAAGGATATTTTTGTCTAATCAAATAAAAGAAGGATGTTGATTTGTTATTATTTGTCCATATTTTAAATGTATCGGTACGTATAAATTTATTATCGTACCGTAACAAACACCTTAAATTATACTTGGGATACATTCATCCTTGTTACTGACTATAAGAAAAAAAAAAGCCTATTTTGATTTCAACCAAAGCATAAGTTTAGAAATATTAGGAATAGGAGGATTTAGATCAGAGAAGGTTTAACTACTCTCTGTTGGTCTCTATAATTTCGTAAAATTTTTAATTAAGTTATTATACTTTTTTTTTAATTGGGTTTCTGTACCAATTTTTTTTTTTAATTAAGTCCCTCTTAGTCTTAGTAGTAATTGACTTAATTTTATAGAGACCTAACTAAAAAAAAAATTGGTACAGAGACCTAAATAAAAGGAAAAAAAAGTATAGGAATCTAATTAAAAAAAAAATTTTAGTGCAAAAACTCAATTAAAAAAAAAAAATATAGAGATCTAATTAAAAATTTTGCGAAACTATAAGAACGAGTAGAGTAATTAAACCATCAGAGAATGGTAACTTATCCGAAGCTAAAATCTAACTTTTATCTCCCCAAAAACGTTTACATACGATGTAGACTTCATGTTATTTTGTGTTAAGGTGGTGTGTTTTTTCAAATGGAAATATTTGCCTATTTGGTAATAAAAAATTATTAAAATTTATTATTTTTAATTTTATTTAATGTATTTTATAATAAATAATTATTAAATAAAATAAATTTAAATTTTTTGAATTGATTATTTTTTGTTTTTCTAACATTATTCCTTTTTAAAATTAAATTTTGAAGAGAATATAATGTAATAAATGTCTTAATAAATTATTTACTTGTTAAATCTTTCCTCTAAAATAACCAAAGTTTTAAAAATCGGACCGGACCGACCGATTAAACCGGTCAAATGTCTTAATAAATTATTTACTTGTCATTCTCAAATGCTGGTTTTGTTCTCTCAGGTGGCATGTCAAGTATGATTGGCCTTCTTTCAGATCTCAAATGCCGGTTTTGTTCTCAAATGCTTCAATATTGGGATTAAATTATTAATATAAATGGATAAAACAATTTAGGATTAGAAGCATAATGTTCAATTTTAATATTTAGATCTTTTTTTTATCATTTAACTTTTGAGTTTGTATTTTGATAAAGATCATATGGTTTTAGTCGATAACATTTCATATAGTGTTTTAAATTTGAAAGATATTTAAAGATTTATATTAGACTATAATTATATTTAAAAAAAAAAATAACCACTGAATAAAGAATAGAAAAAAAAAAAGTTAAAAATATGATTCACCAGTAAAAGGATTTTTTTAAGCTATTAAAAAAAATCAAAACTGTATAAAAGTTACATAACTATAGAGCAAACCAAACTAATTACTTTTGTTATCTTGCCATGTTCCTAGCTAATCACTTTCATCGAAGACCCAGCTATACTACAAGAGTTTTATTTTGGTGATTGCTTTTTTATCATCTTCAATTGCACTGAAAAATTGATCCAAATTACCCAATGATTTTTCTTTTACTATAATTACGCCCAGTGAAGCAATCTTTGTTCCTTCAGATCTCCTATGTAGTTATACTCCACTCACAGACCTCAGTAGATAGATGATGAATAGGTTCATCCCCACCATGCTATGTTCCACTACCACCACTAAAACTTGAAGGAACCTTTCTTTTTCAGTGTTCCGTGGTGATTTAATTTGTTTTAATTATGTAACATTATTATCCTAACCTGTTAAAATTTGAAAAAATAATAATTCTCTTAAGATAGGATAAATCTCCAACCGTAAAGTAAAATTCTAAGAGCTGTTTTGTTAAATCAGTGTAAATTAACTTTACACAAACAACTAATAAGAATTTGTTAATTTGTCATGTTATAATTAATTATCTTAATAAACTATTACAAAAAGAGAAATCTCTGCACTAGCAAAATAAAAAAAATCAATTGACCATTCTGTCTTTTCAATTTAAGTTTCTATGATCAAATGCTTTAAATTATACTTAGGATATATTCATCCTTATACTGACTATATAAAAAAAAAAAAGCCAAAAATCTTATTTTAATTTCAACCAAAACATAAGTTTAGAAACATTTAAGAACACAAGGATTTAGAGAATGGTAACTTATCCAAGCTAAACTTAATTTGCTAACAATTGCTAGAGAAAGAAATTAAATACTCACTAAAAGTATAATATNNNCCTATATCTCAAGTATAAAATATATAGAGCTAGCTGCCATACAACACCATAACTAGCATCCATTTTGAGAAGCCTAACCACAAGAGTTCACAAATTTATGAAGAAAAATTAGCATCATTATTATGTTGAAAATTGCATGCATCCTTGGCTTGAAATCACAACTCATGTAGTTTAAATGGTACCTACTTCCAAAGATCCAAGAATTCCAACCACACTATAAAACCATGTTTATGTGTCAAAGAACAGCATTGAATTTGTGAGTAACTGTGGCAGGATACCATTACTTTTGTAAAACACGCTACTACCACTATTTATGTGTTAAAGGTAGTACATACAATATTCTTCATAAATCATGACAGAGTAGCACAATAGGACATTCATGTAATAAATTTTGATTTAGGACAATTTAATAAATGTGATTTTTTTATGTTATTTTAGTAAAAAATCCTCATTCTTTCTTCACTAATTTTTAGCCCAAAAAAAAAAGGCTTACATTACATACGATATGTAGACCCGATGTTTTTTGTGTTAAGGTGGTGTGTTTCCAAAATTGAATTTTAAAGAGAATATAATGAAATAAATGTCTTAATGAATTATTTTACTTGTCAAGGTGGTGGATGCGGATGATGGAGTAGTTCATGGGGAGGCAGTTCAGAGTGAGAAAAGAACACCAGATTGAGAATCTGAGCAGTGATGATGTTGAGGCCTCGAGCTCAGGGGAGGGAAATTCAATAGTGGAAGAAACAACGTTAGGAACGGAAGAGAGTGTGAGGGACTTAGAAGATTCAGAAGGTTCACAGAAGGATGAAGACAGTGACCTTGCTCAAGCAAAACAAAAAAATAGTTAGAAAGATGATATGATAGAAAACAGAGCTGAGTGAAAATTAGCAGTGGCAATCCTTCAAGCTCAAAATGAGGTCATTACAATAAAAAGAAAACAAGCAAAACAAAAAGAGAAAGCAAGAAAAAAGTCGTCCAAAGAATCAAAATAAGGTGTGTAAAAATATTTATAAATGATTTACTGTTCTTGGAACGTTAGGGGGTTACAGAGTGTTGGAAAAATTAGTATGGTGAAAAATTTGAAGAAAAAATATAATGTTAATCTGTTAGGATTGTTACAAAAAAAGGAGGTTATTACAAATTTTGATGTCATGCAAATTTGGAAAAATAATGCCGTAGGATGGAAATTTGTCGGATCGGAAGGAGCTTCTGGGAGATTGTTAATCATGTGGGATGAACAGATGTTTAGAACAAAATAATTGCTACAAAGGGGCTAGATGGCTGTGCATTGAAGGCGTTCTCCTAAAAAATAATTTTAACTTTGCGTTTTGTTTGGTGTATGGTGCTCATGAAAGAGAGAAAAAGCTACTTGTGTGGAAAGAGTTGAGTTTTCTGTCAAGATTATGTCAAGTATCGTTTTGCTTTATGTGAGACTTTAATGAGGTTGTTCAGGTGGAAGAAAGAAGTATGTTAACAACATCAGCAGAAGAGTTTAAGAACTTGGTCCAGGAAATGGAGCTAGTAAACCTAGAACTGCATGATCGTAAGTACACTTCGTTCCGAGGTCAATCATGTAGCCGTATTGATAGAGTGCTGGTGAACGTGGAGTGGATTGAGGAGTTTCCTGAGATGCGACTTAGAGGAGGCCCGAGGGGTTTATCCAATCATTGCCCGATAATAGTGGAGGATAGCAGGATGGGTAGGGGGCCAAGGCCGTTCCGAAGCTTATATTCTTGGTTCACACATGACGGTTTTCTCCGACTGGTGAAGGAAGAATGGAGGGGTCTAGGAAATGCTCAATTTACAGATAAGTTGAAGGCTTTGACTGTATAGTCAGTAATAGGGTGTATGATGGTACAATGGAGACAAGAAAAAAAGCTCTGGTTAGTTACTGCAAGAAATGGTATGTCAGGAAGGAAGTTCAGTGGAAATAGATGTCTAGGTTCCCAGCATGCGAAGCTGATGGATAAAAACTCCAGGTACTTTCACTGTAAATCCCTTAGCGAATAATTAATTAATAAATTAATTTTTAATAAAAGAGATTAGAAATGTGGATTTTATAGTTTAATGGGATATAGCTAATTAAAATAAGAATTTTGATACTAATTTTAAAGAATTTGGCCCAAAATTGGGCCGAACGGATTGAACCAGTCAAACTGGGCCCAAAATGGGCTCACTAGCCCAACCCACACTTCACTAACTTAATGAGCACAACTTATTCTCTTCCATTCCTCATGAAACACGCTGAAAAACTCAACAAGAGGAGGAAGAACACCCAAACATAGCCAAAACCCTTGAATAATTCAATTCAATTCACCATATCTTTTCACTTCGAATTCCGATCGCCGCATCGTTTGCAGCCACACATCCGCGGTGTCGAGTTCTACAAAACCCGGTGACTAATTCGGTAAGAAAGTCTCAATTTCAATTTCAGTTCTTCCTTTCCCAATTTTTTGAATATTGGATATAGTGAGTGTTGAGATTTTGGTCCTTTTATGTTATAGGATTCGATTAGTTTGAGGAAAATGTTCAATCTTGCTTTATTGGTGTTTGAGTAAGGTGATGATCCTAGAATCCTAGCTAATTCATTAATTTTGTGTGTTGAGTTTTAAATTTGGGTATGTATATGTGATAAATGTGTTAGGTGTACGTATATATGTGATATGAAACAATTGGATATGTTGAAAGTTTAATTGGAAGCTTGGGATTTGGTGCTAGTTGCTGAAATTGGTATTGAGGACTTGCTTCTTGCCTAAGTGGGTTATCTTGGGTTATACGAGAAAATCGGCCAAGGAATGATTTAGGTTTCTCGTATTTAATATATAATGTCTTGTAAAAACTTAGGCTAGAGGACCATAGGATAGGTTGGAAGGATTAAGTATGTTGAATGCTTAGTACTTATGGTAATGATTGATGTTTTCGATTGAGCATGTGTTGGTGATTATTTTTGTGGTTGAAATAAAATGCTAAAATTGTGATTGAGTAATGATTAACATGTTGATGATGTTGATTATGCATATATGATGGATTGTTGATAATCTTGTCGATTAAAGTGAGAAATTTAGGTGTGAAATCGTGTAATATTGAGGTATAACTGATTGTGGTTTGATGTGGAGATTTTTAGTGTTGTGTTAGTGTGATATGGTTGCTGTGTTGAATATATGTATAGGAGGTTGGGATTGAGTTTGGATTTTAATGAAAATAGAGGTTGAAGATTTTGTGAAAATTTGATTTTTGGCCGAACTTCGGCGAGCCATAACTCAGCGTCCAGACTCTCAAATTGTTTCAAACCTGTTTCATATGAAAATTGGATCCGTGAAATTTATGCCATTTGAAGAATGGATAAAAACTGTTTTAAAATGAGAAAGTTATGCGCGTCGGAAGTTCGGTATGTAAAATTGAAATTCTGCAGACTTAGCCATTTTTGACTAATCTGCAATGTATGCGTACGCGGACCCCTCCATAATCTGTGTTTCAAGCTTGGACTTTCTCTTTCTTGCTTCTTTGATGATCATTTTAGGGAAGGAGCTTTCTCTTTCTCTTTCTCACTTTTCTGAGTTTTGTGATTTGACTAAGACAGATGAGAGAAGAACGTTGCTTTGGGAGCAAGTTGGAGGGATTTGGTGAAATCAACTCGGGCTTGGATTGGATCACTTCTTTTTGCCCGTTTTGATTTTTATCAGCCTTGTTTCCTCATGGGCTTTGTTTATTTATTGACCCACCAGCCTTGCTATATTATTTTCATACCAATTTGGGCTGCTAAACTAAGTTTTGGCCTGCAACATATAATATATAATTAGTAACATATACTAAATTATAATCAACACTAATTATTTATTTTTTCCAAAAATAATATTTGTCATCACTAATTAATTTATTTAATTTCTTAACTCAACAATCTCCCCCTTGATGACAAACATAATCAAGCAATAACCAAAAGTATTTGTATTTTAGTAAAGTTAAGAAACTTCCTTTGATTGATGTTATTTGATTTTGAGTTGCTCCCCCTTTCTTTTTCAAGAGTAGCTCCCCCTGAATTTATATTTTTCTCTTTGTTCCTGTTTTACATTTTACTTAAAAAGAACACAATAAAAAGCTACACACATTTATCTTGTCTAAGGGGTATCAAACAAGCAACACCACATAGTCAGCCCAACATCAAGCTAATATCAGTAGCCAAAAGATTCAGCATATGAAATCACGTTTTAATGCAGCATTCAGACAAAAATTCCAAAAAAAAATACTAGTAGCTTGCAGCAATACCAAAAAATCATAGGACACATCATTTACCATCTTAGTATCCTATTGCTATTACTCCCCTTTTGTCATCAAGGGCGGATAATAAGCATGATCAACAAAAGCAATGTCTTGAATCCTGCAGGAAAGAGTCAGATAACAGTGCACAGTACTAACTAAGCTATCAAAGGTGTAACAGTATTTAGAGTTATTACAGTCATCTAAAATAAAAACAGATTAACAGTAGCAAAAGAAAGAGAATTTATGAGACAAAAAGAGAGCAGCATCAGCAGTTTTCATGAGACAATTTTTAGGCATTAGAACCATTTCCCTCCGAACTAGCTTCCTCTTCAACATCAGTGGCATGATCTTCATCCTTTTGAAGGTTATCAATGAAAGTCATGAACACAGCCACTCTATCCCTTGATTTTCTTAGGAAATTCTCATGCTTGCTAGCTAATTTCCTTTGCTCTTTGCTCATAGCAATCACGTGATTGGATTGGGAAACGAACTCCTGAACAACATCTTTGACCACATTCAACAGAGCAATTTCTTTCCAGTAGAGATGGATGTACCTTCAGTGGAAAGAGAAGGAGATTCCTCAGGAACAAAGTCATCATCTTCATCATCTAAGACCACCCTTTCAGATCGAGTAGGTCCTTTGGGCTGTTTCACTGAACCACCCCCTTTCAGGTATGAATGTCTATTTTAATATTCCTCATTGGTCAAGTCAACACTAAAATACTCAAATATGCAAGTTAGAAACATGCCATAAGGAAGTGCTTTGTCTTTTTCACTCCTAACAGAGTCAAACATATATCTAACCATCAAGTATGCAAATAAAATTTCAGTTTTAGTGAGAAGGGCATATAAAACAAGAGTATCAGTGTAGAAAACCCTTTGATATGAGCCACTTTGAGGAAGTATAATATGGTTGACCATTCGGTGCAACTGAGCACGCTCATATCCTAGGGCTTTGTGAGTGGGTGTAATGCCATCAATTAAAGAAATATGTTCACAAATGTAAGCCAATGCATCATTGTAATAAATTCCAACACTTTCATCTCACTTAACTGAAGTGTAAGCACATGGCCCAACATCAGTATACTTCAAAGCATCACTGATAGTTTCGTTGTTTAAAACTATGTCTCGGCCCTTTACATATGAGTGAGCAGTGCCTTCATGATAAGTCGTGTTGGCATAAAATTCTTTGACCAATAAGGGATAAACAGACTTTTTGATGTCAAAAAGATGATTCCAGTCCAGAAAAATCAAGTTATCAACAAATGGAAAACCTTTTCTTTTTAAAGATGGCAAATTGGCTAGAAAAGATGGACACAGGGTATGATACTGGATAACATCCTCAAAAAAATCATTATTCATGGCAGATTTGAATCTATAGGGGTTATAGTTTGAATGAGAGGTCAAAAAATGGGCTTTGTGATCAAAAGGTCCAATGTCTGGTTCTTTTACTGATTTAAGAGGAACTCGAGCTTTACCTTGTTGAGATCGCACAGGAACCGACCTGGATTTGTGTTGAGTTGGCTTGGGAACTGGTTCCTCAGCCGCCGGACGTTTGCCTTTGGAGGAGCTAGGTTTTGAAGAACCAGGTTTTGAGGAGCCTGGTTTGGAAGGCGTCGCCTTTGGTGGTGGCGTCGGCTTGGCAGAGGCAGGGAATCTAGGTGTGGTCTTGGTCCGCGCCATGGAAGTAGTTCTTGGAGTAGAGGTAGGAGGAGAAGGTGAGGGTGTGAAGGTTCGGTCGTGAGAGCAAGTTGAAGGCTTTGTGTGAGGCTTGAAGATTTTTTCACGAGGAGGCCTTTTAGCAATGGTTTTCTTCCTCATTTGGTAATATTTAGGCTTTTGAGGGAAGAGAAGCAGTAAAGAGAGTGGGAAGAAACCGAAGGATTTGAGGAGAAGTTATGGAGGGAAGAGAGGGAGTGTTGGTAACCGTACCCAAAAGAAAGTTTCTCAAACCATGCAACTGCATCACCACTGATTTGACTTGAAAAGACATGACCTCATTAAAGAAAGATTTTATTTGATTTAAAAAAATTAATTTTAAATTTTAAAAAGATTAAACTGAAACCCTTTTTGGACCAGAAGACATTAAATGAAAGCCTTTTCAAAAAATAAACACACAAGCCAAAAAATCATCAACCAAACAAAAAGTGTAACATTTATATTTGGGCCCAGAGATGGTTGGATTTAAGGAAACACATTAGACCACTCCAGATCTAATTTATGAGGTTGGCCCAGAATAACTTTTACTTGAAACAAGCCCAGAACACGCTGATAGAAAGGAGTGTTCTTCATCTGCCCAGAATTGTCTCATACCTGTTTATGAGACAAAATACTCCAGCAAACAGATTAGCAATATTTAAACGAAGAATCATAGCTCAAAATTCCTAGGCTAGTCCTAAGCATGCAGAATCTGTCCTCAGCGAGTGGTTTTGTGAAAATATCTGCTAATTGCTCCTCCGATTTAACAAATTGAATGCTAATATCTCCTTTTTGGACATGTTTTCTAATTGAGTGAAATTTCACTTCAATATGTTTAGTCCGAGAGTGCAAAACTGGATTTTTGAAAATATTAATGGCATTCATGTTATCACACAGTAGGGGAATGTTTTCAGCATTTAATTTGTAATCAGCAAGCTGTGTTTTTAACCATAAGAGTTGAGAACAACAAGAAGAAGCAGCTATATACTCAGCCTCAGCAGTGAATAGAGCCACTGTTGGCTGTTTCTTACTTGACCAAATATTTAAGGACTTCCCAAGGAAGCAACATAAGCCTGAAGTGCTCCTTCTATCAACTCTATCACTAGCAAAATCTGCATCACAATAACCAACTGCAGAAAAATCATCAATCTTAGGATACCAAAGACCAAAATTAGATGTGCCATAAACATATCTAATGATCCTTTTAACTGCAAAAAGATATGACTCTTTTGGTTTGGATTGGAACCTAGAACACAATCTAACACTTTGCACAATATTGGATCTAGAGGAAGTTAAGTACATAAGAGAACCAATCATTCCTCTATACCTAGTTTCATCTACATCTTTCTCAGTTTCTCCCTTATCTAGTTTTGAATTAGCATGCATGGGAGTTCCCATGGGTTTGGCATTTTCCATACCAAATTTTTTAACTAATTCCTTGGCATACTTCTTTTGATGAATGAAAATATCATTTTCAGTTTGTTTAATTTGCAGCCCAAGAAAAAAATTAAGTTCACCCATCATACTCATGTCAAATTCACTTGTCATGAGTTTTCCAAATTCAGAACAAAGGGATTCATTGGTTGAACCAAAAATAATGTCATCAACATATATTTGGACTAGAATAAAAGAATCATTAGAGTTCTCGATAAATAGAGTTGTGTCAGTGGTGCCTCTTTGAAAACTATTTTTCAAAAGAAAAGAGCTAAGTCTCTCATACCAAGCTCTAGGAGCTTGTCTTAAACCATAGAGAGCTTTAGATAATTTGAAAACATGATTAGAATGCTCTTTATTTTCAAAACCAGGAGGCTGCTCCACATATACTTCTCTATCTATCACACCATTCAAAAATACACATTTCACATCCATTTGATATAATTTAAAACCACAAAATGCAGCTTAAGCTAAGAGAAGTCTTATGGCTTCCATTCGGGCAACAGGGGCAAAGGATTCATCAAAGTCTATTCCTTTTTCTTGGTCGTATCCTTGTGCCACTAGCCTTACCTTGTTTCTTGCAATGCTACCATCTTCTCCTAACTTGTTCCGAAATATCCACTTGATGCCGGTCACTTTCTTTCCACTTGGCTTAGGAACCAAAGTCCAAACTTGGTTCTTCTCAAACTCTTGGAGCTCATCTTCCATTGACTTTACCCGAGAAGGGTCACTAAGGGCTTCCTTAACATTTTGAGGCTCCATTTGAGAAAGAAGGGCAATGTTAGTTCTTTCATTTTCTTTTCTTGTTGAAGACCGAATTCTAACCCCATAAGAGACGTCCCCAATGACAAATTTCTCAGGATAATTCTTCAAGAATCTCCATTCACGAGGTCTGGTGGACTTGGAGGCAGATTCAGTCACCAAGGGATTTTGGGGGTTGCTGTTTCCAGGATCTCCTTCAGATTCATGAGACAAAATGGAATTGTCTCTTGAATTTTCAGCAGTTGCAGTTTCTGGTTCAGCTTGGCCAGAATTTTCTTTTTCATGATTTTGAGCAGTTTCATCTTCCCTTTGATCTTGATTTCCTGCATCACAATCTTCCAAAATGCTTTGCACCAAATTAGTATAGCAAAATGTAACATGTATGGACTCCTCAATAATCCTAGCATCTTGATGATAAACCCTATATGCTTTACTAGTTATGGAATATCCTACAAACAAACACTCATACGCCTTTGGATCAAATTTACCCAAATTATCCTTGTTATTTAAAACAAAATATTTGCATCCAAAGATGTGCAAGTAGTCTAAGTTTGGTGGGTAACCTTTTCAAAGTTCATAAGGGGTTTTCTTAAAAAATCTCCTTATGATTGTTCTATTCAAAATGTGGCAAGTCGTGTTAACCGCTTCAGCCCAAAGAAATTTTGGAACATTACTCTCACAAAGCATAGCTCTTGTCATCTCTTGTATGCTTCTATTTCTTCTTTCCACAATACCATTTTGTTGTGGGGTTCTTGGACAAGAGAAGTTGTGAGATATTCCAAATTCCTCACAAAAGGATTCAAATGAATTATTTTCAAATTCAGTTCCATGATCACTTCTTATAGAATAGATTTTTAAATCTTTTTCATTTTGAATTTTCTTGCAAAAAGGTTCAAAGGCCGAAAAGGCTTCATTTTTGTGTGCAAGAAATAAAACCCAACCAAATCTAGTATAGTCATCCACAATCACTAAACCATAATGTTTACCACCTAGGCTTTGAGTTGTTGTTGGACCAAATAAATCAATGTGTAGCAACTCAGGTGGTCTTTTAGTAGAGATGTCTTCCTTTGGTTTAAAAGAACTTTTTGTTTGTTTTCTCATTTGGCAAGCATCACAAGTGATGTCTTTGTCAAACTTTATCAAAGGAAGGCCTCTTACTAATTCTTTCTTTACAAGTTTGTTTATTTGAAACATACTTGCATGGCCCAATCTTTTGTGCCATAACCACTTTTCAGATTCTTTAGAGTGAAGACAAGCTAGATTTTGATCCTTTAGTTCATCAAGAGTAAGTCCATACATATTATTAAAACGCTTGGCAACAAACATCACTTCATTTGTTTTTTCATTAACAACACAGCATTCAAGTCTTTTGAAAGTCACTAAATATCCTAAATCACACAACTGACTTATACTCAAAAGATTGTGCTTCAAACCACATACCAAAAGTACATCATCAATGAAAGTAGATTGCTCATTACCTACTTTTCCAACAGTAATAATTTTACCTTTACCATCATCTCCAAAGGTCACAAAACCTCCATCATACTTATTTAGTTTGATGAAGTAAGTTGATCTTCCAGTCATGTGCCTTGAACATCAACTATCCATGTACCACATGTTCTTTTTGTTCTTGGATGCTAGGCAAATCTGCATGAAGAGTTTGAAGTAGCCTTAGGTATCCAAATTAATTTGGATCCTTTGAAGTTAATCCATCTTGGTTGCCCAAGTGCATTGAAATCACAAACAACATTGTAAATTTTGTTTCCTACAATCCTCTTTTCAATGAAACATTGTGCATATGAGTGACCAAATTTCTTGCAATTAACAAAATAATTTTCTGATGTGTGTCGCTGAAATTGAGGTGAGTTATATTGCTTGAAATGATTAAAGGGTTGAAATTTTTTGGTTTTTGGAGGAGATGCATTTCTTTTGATAAACTGATTTTTATTAAAATTATTCATCTTTGCAAAAGCATTTTCACCAGAATTTCTTTGAATATTTGGACTTTTCGAATAAGAGGTTTTGTTGTAAAATGGTGGTTTCTTGAAAACAACCTCATTTTTCGAAAGGTATCCCAAACCTGGCCTGTTTGGGCTTGGTTCGGTTCTTGGTGAAGGCTCAGTTTCACTAGTGTATACTTCATCAAATTTTTCTTCAAATGTTGGAACATATCCAATGCCAGATTTGTTTGGTATGGATTTTGTATTTGATGAAGAAGCTATAAACTTTATAGAGGAAACATTAGAAACTGCATCTTCCTTGGCTATGTAACCTATACCAGATTTTTCAAACAAAGGTCTTTGACTTGCAAGTAATTTGTCCAAGTTACTAGAACCTTGAGCAAATTTTGCTAAGTCGCCATTCAGCCTTTTAATCATATCATTTAATCTTTCATTTTCAGCAATTAACTTATGAGAAGGATCCACAATATGCTTTCCTTTTAATTTTTCAAGTTCAGATTTTAGAAATCTGTTTTCTTCAATGATGTCCAAAGCACATTCGGTTTCCTTCACTTTTTCTTTTAAAAAATCATTTTCAGCTCTTAACACATCTCTTTCAGATCTGCATTCATTGTACTTGTCAAGCAGTTTTGAGGTATTTAAAGTGAGATCATCAATAATAGCATGTAAATCATCAATGGTCAAATCATAATAATTTACCTCATCAAGATTGTTGTTTCCAGCCATGAAGTAGTCTTTATCTTCACCTTCAGGTTCTTCTTCTTCATTTGAGTCGTTCTCAAGATCCTCCCAAGCTGCCATGAGTACTCTCTTCCTTTCATTCTCTCCTTTGTCCTCTTTTTTGAGCTTTGGACAGTTTAACTTGAAATGTCCAGCCTCCTTGCAATGATGGCACGTCACCTTGCTCAAGTCGATCTTGTGCTCCTTTGAGCTTGAACCCTTGTATTTGCCCTTATTCTTCATCATCCTTCTAAATCTCCTAGCAAAAAACAAAAGCTCATCATCTGAAATACCATCACTAGACTCTCTCTCTTTTGGTTCTATTTGTGACTTGAGGGCTATTCCCTTTTTCTTTGAGTCTGTGTTTGTGTGTGTGGCTTCATAGGCAAGGAGTTTTTCTCTCAGCTCATCATAGGTTATGGGACTTAGGTTGTTGCTCTCGGTTAGGACAGTGGCAGTGGTTTTCCATTCTTTTGTGAGACTTTTAAGGAGTTTTCTCACCAAGGTTTATTTTGCATAGTTTGTACCCATAGCATCAAGGTTGTTGATTATGATTGAGAATCTCTCAAATGCTTCATCAATGCTTTCTCCATCCTTCATGTTAAACATCTCGTACTCTTTTCGCAGCATATCAATCCTCGTTTCTTTGACTTGTTTAGTGCCTTCGTGTGTAACCTGGAGTTTTTCCCAGATTTCTTTGGCTGTCTTGCATCTAGACACCTTCCGATATTCTTCAAAGCTGATAGCACAGTAAAGAAGGTTGATTGCTTTAGCATTCAGCTCCATCTTCTTCTTATCGTCTTCATTTCATTCAGCTTCTTCTTTTGGAGTCACCACTCCATCAGCACTTGTTTTTGTTAGAATCTTGGGACCGCTCATAACAATCTTCCATATGTTGTAATCAATGGATTGGATGAAGATTCTCATCCTTTCTTTCCAGTAGGCATAGTTCTTCCTGTTGAAGAAGGGTGGCCGGTTGTTTGACTGGCCTTCAGTGAGGGTGTAGGCAACTGTGGTTGTGCCCAAGTTGTTTGCCATTGGATCTTTGATCCAAGCGGTTAAGCTTGATTCTTGAGACCTTAGCTCTTGATACCAATTGAAGGTTGTGGTAGGCTTAGAGAAGGGGGTTAAATCTATGCCTTCCTTTTAAGTTGCTGTTATGACCCTTTTAAACAAACTTTCAGTTCTGATTTTGTTTGTACTCAGCAGCGGAAATTTATGAGACAATTTATTTTTGTCTCATGAATATCAGAAAACAGAACACAGCAGAGAAGAGAAAAGCTAACACCAGCATATATCCTGGTTCGGTTGCCTTGTGCTATGCAACCTACATCCAGTCTCCTCCACAACTATGGAAGAATTTTCACTATAGTTAACAGTATTACATACACCAATTTCACATGATTGACCCAATCCTTTCACACTCAAGTTCTAACCTAACTTGACATTGGCTATGCTAATACCTAATTATTCACTCTTAGTGCTAACCCAACTAAGAAAGGGATACCTCACAGGTACAAGATACAAGACATAGACATACCTAAAGAAATCAGAAAATAACTCTAGGCTTTTCTCTCAAGTGTATCACTCATCCTTTTTCCACTCATGGCTTTTACTTGAGTTTTCTCACAATGCCTTTTCTCACAAGAAATTACAGAAAGATAAACATAGAAAAGTACATCACAATCTGTAAAACATGAAGGAGATTGACTTCATCAACAGCCTCTTTGCTATGTGATAAACCAGATTTGCAAGCCTCTGATTCAGTTCTTCATACTGGCGGAATGCACCTTTGATTAGGAAACACTGTCCAGTTAGATGAACTTCTTCAAAGAGCTCTTCTCAGAACATACACCTTAGATTCACTAGTTTTTTCTCCTTGACTTTTGAACGAGCAGCAAGCCTCTTTTATCTCCTTGCATGTTGCTGGGTTCACCTTCCTAGGTCAACATCTTGAGCCCTTAGCTTCACCAACCCACAGACTCACTTTTTCTCATTAATCCTCAGAGTAAAAACTTTACTTCTGACCTTCTAAGGTTGACCGAAAGTCATAAAGCAGCAACCACAATAGTCTTCCAATGGTCAACTTGATTTGAGCCCTTGGAAACCAACTTGGTCCCCAAGACATGTTTGAGACCGTAGATTTACAGCAGAGAGGAACATAAATCCTCTTTTCCATATAGCTCAAAATGGAGATACAGAGAGTTGAAGATGAAGAGAAGAAAGTGTGTTGCTTGTAAAAGGAAATGGGTTACCTTTAACCTAAGCTTGATATGGTTTGAATTTGCTGATTAGACTTCTGTGTTTCAAGCTTAGACTTTCTCTTTCTTGCTTATTTGATAATCACCTTAGGGAAGGAGCTTTCTCTTTCTCTTTCTCACTTTTCTGAGTTTTGTGATTTGACTAAGACAGAGGAGAGAAGAACGTTACTTTGGGAGCAAGTTGGAGGGATTTGGTGAAATCAACTCGGGCTTGGATTGGATCACTTCTTTTTGCCCGTTTTGATTTTTTTCAGCCTTGTTTCCTTATGGACTTTGTTTATTTATTGACCCACCATCCTTGCTATATTATTTTCATACCAATTTGGGCTGCTAAACTAAGTTTTGGCCTGCAACATATAATAAATAATTAGTAACATATACTAAATTATAATCAACACTAATTATTTATTTTGCCCAAAAATAATGTTTGTCATCACTAATTAATTTAGTTAATTTCTTAACTCAACAGTACTCAATAGTCTGGCAGTGTACTACCTAAGCTTGTACAAAATATGCCAAAAACAGTAGCAAAGAAGTTAATCTCACTGCAGAAGAGATTTTTGTGGAGCAACGAAGATGATAAGCATAGAATACTATTAGTGAAATGGGAAATAGTACAAGCTCCGAAAAAGTTAGGAGGTCTGGGAGTGGGGGATGCAGTACTTCAGAATACCGCACTGTTATTCAAATAGTGGTAGCGATTTTCTAAAAAAAATTATCCATTATGAAAGAAGATTGTGTGTTCTTGTAAGAACTTAAATCCTAATGTATTGCTTTGTCATCAATCTGTATCTGCCAGAGGGGGACCATGAAAGGATATTTGCCAGTTACAAATCAAAGAGCAGGAGGTGAGGGAGAAGATGATTCGGGGTTTATCTTTGAAAGTAGGTAATGGTAGACAAGTCCGATTTTGGGAGGACAGTTGGTTACCGACTGGTATATTAAAGGACACTTTTCAAAGGCTTTTCTTGGTTTCAAATCAGAACGAATCTGTTACAAGGGATTGTGGTTTTTGGGATGGGCTAGAATGGATATGGAATTTTCAGTGGAGACGGAAACTATTCCAATGGGAGTTGGAACTAGTTAACCAACTTCATGAAGTTCTACGATCAGTCAAGTTAACAACTGAGAGAGATGACCAATTGGTGTGAAAATTTGATAAATCTAGCGTTTATTCTACTAACTCCTTTGTGCAGGTTTTTCAGGCGAAAACACTTTCGGAGAAAATTACAAACTATAATTTCACTAGTTCCATTTAGAGAGGTTTAGTACCTCCACGTATTGAGTTATTCACTTGGTTTGTGCTAGTTAGTAGATTCAATAATAAGAAAAGATTACGTAGGTTAGGCGTTATCGATCAGCATGATAGCGTGTGTATTTTATGTAAAAAGGATGTTGAGGACTTTCACCACTTGTTTCTTCGTTGTCAGTTTATTTGGCAGGTGTGGTGTGTATGGTTGTTTGACTATGGCAGATTGTGGGTTGTTCCAAGAACAATTAAGCAACACTTTGAAAGTTGGACGGGAGTGACCGTAAGGAAGGAAGAACGTAATAGGTGTCTAATTGATTTTTTTGCTGTTGTTTGGCATATATGGATGAAAAGGAACGACAAAATTTTCAGGAGTCAAGAAGCAGGAATTGCAAAAATTATTAATAGGTCGCTTACAAGTTGCAAGGATTGGAGTAGAGATGATCCAAATGATTGTTGATGACAGTGTCGTAGATGACTATGGATTGATTATTGTTTTTGTTTAGTTCTTGATTCTCTTGTTGCACCATCTTGTTGTGTTGAGCTTCTTTACTTAAAATCAAATATATAATAAAAAATAAAAAAATACTAGAAGCCATCAGAATTTATTATTTTTTATTAGCATTTAGCTATTAATTCGATTTTTTTAGCCTAATTTTTTAGTCTAGTAATCCAATAACATATTTTATCTCATATTTTTTAAACATTAATGAATAACTGATAATAAAAAATAATAAATTTTGATAGTTCTCTAACATTTCTCATAAAAAAAATTACATGAAGAGTGGTATTATAAAAAATAGAATAAAATTATAATTTTTTAAAAAATATACATAATTATTACTTTATTAGTAATTTTTGTTGTTAGAATAACTTTTAAAAAACATTTAAAAAGTTTAACTTAAACCAGCAAAAGTTCCTGTAGTTAAAGTTTTTGTTTTTACACACATCATGATGTTATAAATTTTTGTTTACATGCAAGTACGTAGTTTTAAGTTTTAACTTTTAACTAAGTCGAACGCGAATCTCGCTTGAAACTCATTCCAATTTTCCATATAAGCCTTTCGAATTTCAAAAATTGCATCCATTCATTATTATTCCATCGCCTTCTTTCTCTCTCTCTCTTAGCTTCCTCCCTCTTCCTTCAATCTTTTCTGCACAAACAAATGCAACAACTTAATTAGGGTTACACCAAACCCTATTATTTCAAATCTCCAAAAAATACTAATTAATTTAATTAATTAAAATGGCGCAAAATATCAAAACGATCAAGTACTTCCACCGGAAGTTCGTCCAAGAAGAGCAGACGGCGCCGGAGGACGTTAAGGAAGCTTTCGCCACGTTCGCGGAGGGCGGCGACACCATGTCCGCCGGCCAGCTTCGCGAATTCGTGGACAAGGTTCAGTGCCAACCGCAATACACCGTCGAGGAGTGTGAGCGGATCATGGAGACCTTCTTGAGATCGCGAAGGGACGAAAGTGATAATGATGAGAACAACAAGAAGAAGAAAAAGGGCGGCGACGGCGACGGTAATGACAATGGTGGTTGTTGTTTCACCCTCGAAGAATTCTTCCAGTTCTTGTATTTTGATGAATTCAATGCTCCTCTCTCTCCTGAGGTATGATTGTGCTTTCTGTCTCTTATCATTCTTTTCAAATGCTTATTGTTTGGTCAAAAATTACATAGGAATGTTATAGGCATCAATTTTGTATACATAAAGTAATGGATGAAAAGTTAAATAAGATAAGGTGTGTCGTGTATAAAAGGGGTGCATAAAAAGTGATGTAAGTATCATTTCTCAAAATTGTATCTGTTAGTAAAATTATAATTTTTTTTAATGATAATATACCGTACAAGAGAAAGAAAAGAAGTTTGTATGGATGAGTAATTGCCTCAACAAAATCTTCCTTTTTTCCCTTTTTTTATTAAAGATTGTATATTTGGTTGTAAATTTTAAATATTTAAATTCAATTTTATGATATTTTATTTCTGACGAAATATTGACTAAATTTTTAGAGTGATCCTTTAGATTTACATTATGTACTGATTTAGTTTCTGAAATTTTAATTATTATTTTTGAGGTTGATTTTCAGACACTATAGTAGAGTCTCTTGATCCCTTTTCACTAGTAACTTGTAGTGAAGTTTCAAAGGTCGATGTTTGTTTTTTATACCAAAAAAATGGGTGCATTTTAGATGCAAACATATATCAAAACAATGTCATATCTATTCAGTTCATCACTTTGTTTATTGAGTCACTGTTAAAAAGGGAAAAGAATGATTACTATGATAGAGATTAGTTTCAAAAATGATAACCAAATTATTTTAACCAAATTCAGAAATAATTTTACAATTTAGGCATCTTAAGTTCATAGTATAAAGGATGGATATTGGGGTGATTTTCCAGGTACATCATGACATGGATGCTCCATTATCACATTATTTCATAAACACAGGGCACAATTCATATCTCACTGGGAATCAACTAAGCAGCGATTGCAGTGAGGTGCCAATCATACAAGCCTTGAATAAAGGTGTTCGAGTTATTGAACTTGACTTATGGCCCAATTCAAATAAAACTGATATTGATGTAGTTCATGGAAGGTAACGTAGCTATATTAATCTCCTACTTAGAGTTTATTAATTTGATATATTATATCATTAATTTATAAACATTGATGTGAACATTGTAGGACACTTACTGCTCCTGTGTCACTATACAAATGTTTAGTGGCCATAAAAGATAATGCTTTTGTTGCTTCTGAATACCCAGTCATTATAACTTTAGAAGACCACCTTACAAAAGATCTTCAAGCTCTAGCTGCAGAGGTAATAATAATAATTCAGAAATGTTTGATAACCAAAGAAAATCAGCCAAAAACAGTCATAACTTGTCTTATTTAGCATTTATTAATTGTTGCGATAATTAATTAATGCTAAATAAGGCAAGTTCTGGCTGTATTTTTGTCTACCTAGCATTATCCATAATAATTAAGATTATTCCATTACTTCCCTTAATTAACTGAGTGTAAATGTAATTAATTAATTAGTTAATTAAGGTTTGTTACGTTGTTTGTAGGTAACAAATGAAATATTTGGAGATTTGTTATACTACCCTCCAGAAGATGCAATGGATGAATTCCCATCACCAGAATCATTAAAAGGGAGAATCCTAATATCAACAAAACCACCTCCAGTTGATGAACTAAGAGATACCTTTTCCAAGCGTTTGATAAAGGATGGTAAGGAATCTGAAAGAGAATCTGCTGATGAAGCTCTATCACCCCCTCCAAGCATTGGTTCTGATGTGGACGCTTGTGATAGGGTAAGCATTTTGCATGTTTTCTAATAGAATATAAGTGACAAATAAATTCTT
>NC_029791.2:9888555-9890410 GCF_000816755.2 Arachis ipaensis | reverse complement strand
TATTTAACAAAATATTTCGTTAATTTTAACGTTTTTGTTATAGTAAAAATTTAATTACAAAATTTAATATGGTATAGAAATTTAATTTAAAAAATTATAAAAATTTAATTAAAAATTTAATAAAATTATAAAGACTAATAAAATAATTAAACCTTAAATTTTGTAGGATAATAATGATAATAAATGATAGATACATTACATTCTTTTGTTTCGTGTAATTAATTAATGAAAGGATGTGACATGTCTATCGTTTATTTATCTGTTACCGTGGTTTTTTTATATGATAACATAAACACGTTTACTCTTTTATGGTACATTTGTGAAATTTGATTATAAGATATACATGGTTATTATGTAATTTACTAAGTGGAAATATATAAAATATATAGTACAATGCAAGTAGTGATCGTGAATGTGAAGAAGAATTGACGCCTTCAAGTGAGATACATAGTGGAGTAATTCATTACAAAAGAATGATTACAATCCATGCTGGAAAACCCAAGGGTCATATAAAAGATTCCTTATCAGTTGATGGCAAAGTTAAGCGTTTAAGTTTGAGCGAACAGGAAATTGAAAGGGCTTCATCTTCTTATGGAGATGATCTTATTAGGTATATTTAATTCATTTAAATCTATATTTAATCATTCATATTGTTGACAACCTTAACAAATTAGACTGAGATGGTTGAGTTGTCCAGTTTTACACAGAGGAATATTCTGAGGGTGTATCCTAAGGGGACACGTGTCAACTCCTCAAATTTCCGGCCACATATAGGGTGGTTGTATGGAGCACAAATGGTTGCAATGAACATGCAGGTAAAGGACTTAATTATATATGTTATGGTGATTCAACAGAATTATATTTATAAAATATTATAAAAAAAGATAAGAAGATTATTTTGATATTATTAATAAAATGATAACATATATTGTTCTCATTTAAAATGTTCTAAGTAACCAATACTTTTTTATTTTATTTTTTACATTTAAACTAATACTTTTTTTTTCCACTAAGTACTGATTTTCTAACATTTTTCTACTCGTTAAGACATGTTATTATCTTTTACAATCCCGCTATGTTGTTAATAATATTTTTATCAAATTTCTGTCAACTCTTATTTATAATTGTGTTTAATAAAAGTATCTTTGTGAATATGTCTAATAAAAATGTCTTTTTTATGGATGTATTTAATAGAAATATCTTTATAAATATATTTTTTGGATGTATCTCTTTATATATGTGTTTAAAATATAATAATTAATTATTGTTAGCAATAAGTTGGCAGATAATATGTTGGTACCCTATACTTTTCCTATCTTTTATGTTTAGCTAAACGATTTTGTTAGATAGACAATGATTTTTGTAAATAATGTGAACAATAAGCTCTATATAAAATTGATCCAATAAAATAAAAAAGCGCTCCATCCTAAATTACCTGTTAAACCTTAATATTAGGATAATTATCTGCGTACCTAATGAATTAAACATCCAGCCATTGTTAATTGTGCATGAGTAAATCGAATCAAAATAAATAACCATCTAATTAAAAATAATGAACATAATTATCTACATACCTATTAAATTGAACATCTCACATATTCATTTTTCACGTTATACCTATTAAATTGAACATCTCACATATTCATTTTTCATAGTATTCTAATTGTTTACGTATACTTTTTCTTAGCTAAATAAAAGAACGTCACTTCATTAATGACATTTAATTAGTAGATCTATGCTAATTATTATTATTATTATTATTATTATTATTATTATTATAGAAATTGGCACATTCAGTAATTTTGAAATTCATAAACATAAATATTTTATTAAACATTATTTATATACATCATAC
>NC_029791.2:9887948-9888428 GCF_000816755.2 Arachis ipaensis | reverse complement strand
GCGTGCAGACATATTTCTTTGTTGTATATATAATTATATATGATGTTAGTGGCAGTGGCACCATTAAGATATAATCACTTTCTTTAATTTATTTTGTTGATGCATGTCAACAATTAACGCATTTTTTTTTCTTTATTAGGGGTATGGAAAATCTCTATGGCACGCACAAGGTTTGTTTAGAGCAAATGGAGGGAGTGGTTATGTGAAAAAACCTCCACTCCTAATGAACAAAAATGATGATGGCCAATCTAATATTTTTAATCCCAAAACACCATATCCCACCTCCAGAATTATGAAGGTTAGAATATAATTATATTCTTGGTCAAATTACTAAATGGTACTAAAAAATTTACATTGCTGAAAAAAATAATTTTTAAATATGCAAACAAAAAATAAACCTTTAAATAATTTATGAAATATTAAATATGACAAAAATAACAATAAATTTTATGTTTTTATGAATAGCAAAAAAAATTTGTA
>NC_029791.2:9877424-9887552 GCF_000816755.2 Arachis ipaensis | reverse complement strand
ATCTTTTAGAGTCATTTTTATCAGTGATATTAACTTTTAGATACTATTTTAGCAATTTACTCTTATATATATATATATATAAACCTCACAAGTAAGGTGGCTACTTCTACAAATATATTTTCGTAAAAATGATATTGTGAATTGTTAAAAGGTTGAATCAAACATGTAAAACCATCTACTAATTCATAATATTATTTGACATGAAAATGTTTTCGTTAAAATAACCACCTTTTGTAAATCACAATTTTTTTAAATTTTTACATGAAAGTTTTACTAGCAGTTGTATAAGTAACTTTAATTTTCTGTTTATATACAAATTAAAGGTTAGTGAAATTCTTTTGAATATCTCCTGCGTGAAACTATATAGGTGAAAATATATATGGGAACAGGGTGGATTTCTAATTTCAGCAAAACACACTTTGATACGTTCTCTCCACCAGACTTTTACATAAAGGTGAGTTTCTTAATTTTCCATATATATTAGAATGAAATTAAAGAGCATTCCAGTTGTCATATATAGTTGAATATTTGTTGTTTACTTGTTATCAAGCTACATTTTTTGTTTCTTTTTTTATTTCTTTCTGGAATTGCACTAGAACGTTGGTTTAGTTTTTAAGATTCAATATTCATAATTACCCCCCTCCTTTTCAAAGGTAACATAAGTGTTTCGTGATATAAACAAACAACAACAAAAAATCACAAAAATAAAGACAGAAAAATTTATCTTGGATTCTGAACCTCCATATTTATTTAGAGAAAAAAAGAGTGATATTTTTCTAGCCCTTTTTTATATTTAATATTTTTCGTCAAATTTTTCCCTTATGTTTCTACCTTTAGAAAGTATAATAAGAATTCTTTTCAATTTTATGATAAATGAACTTCTGCATCTACTATTTTGTATTGGTGACTCTAAAAATTAGTATTCAAATGCTGCAAATAAAAATGTTAAAAGGAATACTAACTAGTAAACATTTAAATTGGTTTCTAAAAGACTTCAGATCACATATTTTAGTTTTTAATATATTTTAGAATTTAATAATTGTACTATAACAAAATTTGTTAAAAATTTATCTGTCTAACGCATAATAAAAATTTTATTAAAGACGACAAAAAAAATTAATCTTTTGTAAGAATAATTTTAAAAAACTTTTAGAATAATAAAAATATATTGAAAATCAAAGTATTTCATGTAAAATTCATTAAGGTTAATTTAAATATTTTCTCTAATTAAAAGAGTATGTATTTGATGAATGTATGAAAGTGCACTTTACAATACAGATCAAAGTTGTATAAAAAAATATAGATTTTTTTTGTAGCTATTTTTTTATTGTACAAAAATTTTTTTTTTTAGAGATTCAACTTGTTAATAGTACTATTTAATTTTATAAAAGAAAAAATCTGTAAACTCTTATCTTTACTATATAATTCATCATGTATGAAAACAGGTGTCTATACATGGTGTACAATATGACAAAGCTAGGCACAGAACAAGGGTGATTTCAGATAATTGGTTTCCAGTTTGGGAAGAAGAATTTGAAATCCCATTGAAAGTTCCAAGTCTTGCATTGGTTCTGATAGAGGCAAGAGAGTATGATAAGCATGAAAAGGATGATTTTGGAGGCCAAACATGTTTCCCTGTCGATGAAATAAGACCGGGCTTCCGTTCAGTCCCTTTATATGATGAAAAGGGCAATAAATATAGCCATGTAAAGCTTTTATTGCGCTTTCAATTTCAACATATTTAGAACATTCTTACTTCTCTCATCTCTCTCCATCTATATCTATATCTCACTTTTAAAGTTTAGATATGTATATTAAATTTAGGGAAAAAAACATCAAAATTGTATATTATAGTAGTAGTAATATTACAAAATCTTAATTATAATGTCTTTAATTAATTTTCGGTAGTTGTAAAATAGTTATCATGATAATGGATGATTACACTACAAGAAAAAAGGCCTATGGCCACGCTTTTTTTTTGCCACGTTTTAAAAGCGTGGCCAAAAGTAGTCAATGGCCACGCTTTTGTGAGGGTGGCGATTGAATATAGATTCAGCCACGTTTTTTTTTTCGCCACGCTTCAAAAGTGTGGCGAAAAGGGTCAATGGCCACGCTTTTGTAAGGGTGACAGTTGAATAGAGATACGGCCACGTTTTTTTTCTGCCACGCTTCAAAAGCGTGGCCATAGACAAAAACAGGGACGTTTTGAAAGCGTGGCAACAGGGTTTCACTACAGTAGCGTTTATAAAGCGTGGCCATATCCTAGTGCTCTTTTGCCACACTTTTAAAGCGTGGCCATATCCTGATGCTCTTTTGCCACGCTTTAAAAGCGTGGCCAAAAAGTTTTTAAAAAAATAACCTAATAACCCGCCCCAAAGGCCCAAACCCAATAACCCCTCATTGGCAATCTCCCCTCGCTGCGCCATTTTGAGGATTTGAGGAGAAGAGCTCAGATCCCCGCCCTCGCTGTGCCATTTTGATGTCATCGCCATTCCCTTCCAGCTTTCGGCCATCCCACACCCGCCGTAATTGTCCTCCACCACCGGCGCCACCAGGCTCCTCGAACCCCAACCTGACCACGTACCTGTACCACACCGACACGGGCCTCGTGACTCTAACATGGTCACGCTCTATCTTAGGCCGCTCCCTCCACGCCCACGTCCACAACCACAACCCCTTCGATTCCCCTCCTCCTTATAAAGCCCTTCATATTCTGGAAGAAGCACGGATCCAAAACCCTCTCTTCCACCACGTAAGGCGTCAGAGGGAGAAGAACGAGCTAGCGACTCGCCTTGCGAAACTGAGTCGCAGCGCGCCGTGATGAAGAGTTCTGATAAACCTCTGAAGGGGTCGAATTCAGGAACCCTAGCTGCTGAATCACCTGTTGTGAACAATCGGAGTGATGGTACGGTTTGGTTTCAATGAGTATTTGCATTTTTTTTAATCTTCAAAAATCTAAATGAGTGATTTCTTTGTGGTGAAATGGTCCGGTTGGGGAGCCCTGCTATGCCGAATATGGATGTCAAAGCTGAAAGTAAGGTTAGAGCATTTCCATGATAACTTGTTACTATTTTTATTATGTTTCTTAAATTGAGATTTTAAGTATTGTTTTGCTGTGATCGTTTTAAATTTTGTGGGAATCTCACTCTTCGTGTTCATCTGCTTGAAGTTGTAAATTGTACTTGTACATATGTGATACGTGAGAAGGGCTGGTTTTGGTTATGGTTAGAATTTTCTGAGCTGCCTGGTTTAGGGTTGTTCTTATCTTTCTTAATGTTGAGTGTATAGTCTGAGCTGCCTGGTTTAGGGCTGGCTGGTTTTGTTTATTGTGCTGTTTTGGTGTTGAATTCTGGACTTGTGATTGCTGTTTATTGTATTTTTTTTCATTGTCCAAAATAGATGCTGTGAAAGTGTTACTGTTTCATTAATTTTTTTTTCATTAATTGCTGGTTTGTAAGGCAGAGAGTGGTTGGCACAAGGAAGATGAAATCCTTGATGACAGTTGGGTTTAGCAAAGTAGAAAGAAAGGGCCAGCTACCTCGCATCTCGATGGATTGAATTGGGAGGTGCTTGTTGTCAATGAGCATATCTTCAAGTTTGAACTTTGAAGCAAGTTCCCTAGTGCTGTTGAGATGTTATAGCGTGGCCATATCTCTCTCTATCGCCACGCTTCAAAAGTGTGGCCATATCTCTCTATTGCCACGCTTCAAAAGCGTGGCCATATCTCCCATATGGCCACGCTTTTAAAGCGTGGCCACATCTTCCAAATACGGCCACGCTTTAAAGGGTGGCCATTTGTAAAAAGCGTGGCAAAAGAAAAAGCGTGGCGATAGGTCACCAAAAGCGTGGCGATAGAGCAACCGCCACGCTTGCATACGCTACCCTTTCAAAAGCGTGGTGGTAGCTCAAAAAGCGTGGCGAAAAGCTATCGCCACACTTTTTTCAGCTTTTCGCCACGCTTTAAAAGCGTGGCAATAGAGCTGTTTTCTTGTAGTGTTAGGAGCAAGGACTATATATCTTAGTCGTCTTTCAAAAGATAAATATTGTTGAAAATATTTAAATATAACCTAATAATGTGATCTCACCTTAGATATTGTAAAGACACACATAATACAAAATTTCAAGGTGTACTGTGCTGACTACAAGAAAATAAGTTTTCTGCCACGCTTTTAAAGCGTGCCGAAAAGTGCTAAAAAGGGTGCCGACAGCTTTTCGCCACGCTTTTTGAGCTATCGGTACACTTTTAAAAAGGTCACATCTGCGAGCGTGCCGGTTGCTCTATCGCCACGCTTTTGTAGATCTATCGGCACGCTTTCTTTTTTGCCACGCTTTTAACTCTTGCTACGCTTAAAAGCGTGGCGATATATATTAACCTATCGGCACGCTTTAAAAGCGTACCGAAAAATGAAAGATATGGCTACGCTTTTGAAACGTGCCAACAGTAAAAGATATGGTGTCACTTTTGAAGCGTGCCAATAGTCAAAGAAACATGGACCTATTGCTCCGCTTTTAAAGCGTGGCTATATCCCTATCAAATTAAAAAAAAATCTGGCATATACTTTGAGTACTCAAATTCTAATGCACTCCAAAAACAATAAAAAACATTGACAAAAATCTGTGAATATCATTTAAAAAAATTAATTAATAAAAATTAGTATTACATTAATAAAATTCAAACCAAATTAGCTATATCAATCTCTTATAACCAAAGTAGTTATAAAATACAGTGGGATAAAAAATATCAATACATATACAACTTATTAAAAGTCATTAACTTATTCTATCTCTGTCATTTTTTGTGTAGAAAATAAAAAAATTAAAAAATAAATATCAATAATCCAAACATAATATTGTTGAGTTTCGCAGTTTATAAGCAAGAACTCATGATGCTGAATCTTGTAGCTCACAGCATTGTGCTTTAGAGAAAGGAGATGGCCCTCTTGGAAGAACTTCTATCATTTTTGTAGCACTTGAGGATTTTATATTCTTCATGCATGACTATCAATGCAGTTTCTTTACTTCCCATTCTTCTTACCTACAACAAGTTTAAAAGAAATGCCATGAAAACACACTCAACCATTTTATCTTCAAAATTTCAGAAATTTCTCATCAAGTACAGATAAATAAATCATAATTTTCAACACTATAAAACACACAGAAATTTCCAGAAATTACTCATTGAGCTTTAACGTGCTGAAGGACATTATAGGCTTCATGTTCTTCTCCAAAATCCTACAGGAACGAATAGTTTAAGAATTACTATAATAATAATAATAAATGAATAAAGCAAGAGACGATAGCAATTAGCAAAAGGTTCAACTTGCACAAAAACAAAGCAAAACATGATACCTTCACAACTACGCAGGAGCAACCAGTTCAACTTGCACAAAAGCAAAGTAAAACAGGACCTTCTTCACTGCAGATTAAGAGTATGAAAAAAAGGGTATCAACTAACTACCATTTTGGCTTTAAAAAAATTCAAGTTTTGACAAAATGACCCTTCTGAAAGAGGGAAAAAAATGACATTTTGGCTCCCTAAAGATGATTTCAGTTTGACAAAATAAGCTATTTTCTTCATAAGTGCCAAATAACTCATGCATTTTATTCAACTTTTTATTGGAACATTTGAAAAATTATTTAGAAAGTACATACAAATAATCGAAGAAAAATTCAATCTCTAGGAATACAATAGTTTTCTTACTTAAATCATAACTGGGCCTTATAATCTAATCTTATTAGGTAAAAATTCAATTATCAATTATATATAATAAATAAGTAAATAAATATGACAGAGCTATCACCAATTCACCAGCTAATTTTGGGTATTATATCAATTTAAAAATAAATATTTCCACTCTCATTTTCTTCTGGCTATTTTTGCTAATACAAAGATGATGAACCAAAAGAAAAGGAAGGGAGCAAGAAATACTGAAATAGTACCTCATACGCGTTGGATTTGGTACCAAGCTAGATCAGAACACCAACACTCTTTACCTGAAAACCAGAAGAAAATGTTAAACATGATTAACTATAAGCCCTCCGAATTTGAAATCCCACAATATCCTTAAAAGTTTGCCTCTTATAAACACATGAAGCTAAATCACCACAGTACCACCCATTTCCCTTCCCAAAAAAGTTTTAAACACAGATTTGAGAAGCTGAAAACTCATGAGTTTTTCTTAGCATAATGAACACGAATCCATATAACGGGGCAAAAAAAGTCCATTTTTGAAGTGAACCCGATGACGAAAAAAGAAAAGAGAAGTTGAAAACAATGGATTTGAGAAAGAGAGGAATGTACCCAGATTGAAATAGGAGAGATCCATACCTGAAGCATTAGCAGGGACAGTTTTTAGATATGAAATCTATGAGAAAAGTGACATTTTTTTATGAATCTATGAGAAAATTAAATAAATAAGACATGAGTAAAATCAAATGGAACACACCCAGACATCCTTGTTGATAGGAAAAAAGAGCAATCTCTTCTTTACTGTACAGGAAAAAAAGAGCAATCTTTTACAGCCATGCACTCTACAGAGCTAAAGTCAACCCATAAACACTTCACTCCCAAAATAATCTAATGTGAAATATCTAGAATTAACACCTAGTATTTCTCCAACAACCAAATTAATCCATAGAATTAAGAGCTATATAGTTATATATACTACAAACAAGCCAATGACAATTGTTTCTCAATCAGATAAGAATTACTAAGATTAAATTTAATCACAAAACAGTAGTGTGAGTCACATATTGAGACAATTATAATTTGGTATTAATAGTCTCTAATAAAAAATTCAATTACTACGCATGAATCAAGAACAAACAGAGAAAGACACCAAAAAAAAAAGAGAAAAAACCAGTTCCAATCAATAGTAAGAAAAAGCCACCGACAAAAAGAACAGAGACACAGACACTTACCAAAGACGAACACAGACACAGCCTCACAAAACAGAAACTATACAATCATGTAGGCACATTATAAAGCTTCCATAGCATAAAAAAGTCCCATTTTGAACAAGGCACATGAATGAAAGCTGAGTTTGTTCACTCACCCAGGTACAAGAGACACCTAATTCCATAGTGGAACCTTTAATTAATTTGGACCCTACTGTGTGCACATATGCTTCCACTATCACGCATATTTCTATATATACTAACAAATATTACACCAAACTAAATATATAAAATCTACCTGCAAGACATCTTGTTGTGGAGAAGACAACACAGTAGAAAGAAGTTCAATGCTGTTTCTAGCAACATCAAAAGCTTCCTTAGTTTGTTTAGGAGTAAAACTCTGCACAGGAATATCATTATGCTGAGTCTGGCGTGGAAGATCAAGTTCAACCTCAGACACCGAACGCGGAGGAGTGAAAATAGGCGCCAAGCTCTCGTTGTGACAGCCAGGGAACCGAATACCCTTTGATTTCAGACTCAACCACAAAATGGAAACAAGCAATCAACAATAACACTAATAATAACCCACACTAGCAAATTCAACAGCTAGAGCTAGTAACTAACCCAATCAATTTAGCCTAGGATTTTGAGTTTCTAGGCATGATATGATTATCAGAAATTGTCCCTTGACTTCAACTTAACAATGAAGCAGATATGCATGAAATAGGAAAAAAAAGGTAGTAGTACCTTGTAAGTTTCTTCGTAAACAGGGAGATAGTGAAGCTCGATGGTGGATTCGCCTCAAGCCTCAATCATGATCAAAGCCTTGTTGCGGTTATTAAAACAGTTTGAGGATCGTCAATTAACCTAACCATATCATCAAGAACCCTCTCAGCAGCGACTTCAGAGAAAGCCTTCTCGCAATTCTTCACGATGGTTTCAAGCAAGACGAGGGGCAAGAAATCGAACCTTTCAAGCAGCGACTTCAGAGAAACTCTAAACCATGAATCGAATCTTTACCGCTGACGCCAGCGATGCATCCGACGCCAAGCTCGACGGAGATGCCACCAATCATTTCTTATAAACACAAAAGATGTCGGCACTAGCAGAATGACGGTTGGCGCTGACAGGTTGCCGCTGACGAGTGGCGCTGATGAGTTGCGCTGACGAGTGGTACTGATGGTTGGCGCCACGCGTGAGAGAGGGAGACGGCGGCGTGGGGCATGAGCGACAAGGGAGGGATGGATGTAGGTGCTGCGACGGGTTGGAGGGAGGGGTTGTGACGGGTTGAGAGAGGGAGACAGCGGCGTTGTTGGGAGAGGGAGTTAGGGTTTAGAGATGAGAAGGGTGAGTGACGCCAGATAGGGTGAGAAGTGATTTTCGAAACCAACACTTCTAGTCTAGGTTAAAACATAAAACTTAGAAAAAAAAAGTGAAGTGTGAAAAAAATGGGTGGAAAACTAAATTTTGGAAGGAGGGAACTCTATCGGTACGCTTTTGTAAGGTGCCCAAATAAACATAAGATATGGGCACGCTTTAAAAAGGTGACCATTGAAAAACTAACTAGCCACGCTTTTCAAGCATGCCAGTTTCTCTCTATGGCCACGCTTTTCAAGCGTGACAAAAAAAAGCGTGGCCGAATCACAAATCAGTAGCCACCCTCATAAAAGCGTGCCGATTTTTCTCTATGGCCACGCTTTTCAAGCGTGGCTAAAAAAAGCGTGACCAAATCCCAAATCAATGGCCACCCTCGCAAAAGCGTGCCCATAGACCACTTTTGGGCACGCTTTAAAAGTGTGACAAGAAAAAAGGGTACCGACAGACCTTTTTTCTTGTAGTGTGATAGCAAGACTTAAGGCTAAGAAAATCAATAATATATAATTTTTTTATGCCATACATTTCATTGAAAGCAAAAATACTGAAGTGACAAAACATTAGATTTTGGGGAAGCTAAGTGCAAGTGGGAAACAAAAGTATTTATATATATATATATATATATAAAAGGAAAAGTATAGATAGACAATAAAAATATTAAATAATGTGAACAATTAATATATTGGATGTTTATTTTACTAGGTGTGCAGATGATTATTCTAATATTAAGATTTAGGTGGATAATTTAGAGGTGTAGTATATTTTAATTTGATTGGTGATTGTTCATGTTATTCAAAAAAGTTATTGGTTATCTAGCATTATCTTATAAGGAGGGAAAATAAATTAATATTTAAAAAGTTTGAAAATAAAATAAAATAAAAAGAAAAAAGTATAATGTTTAGGAAGAAATCAAAGTTGGAAATGAAAAAGACCAGTGAGTGGTATAGCAATTAACGTGGTGGCCCCTATATATGTGTGTGTTCAAAGTTTTGCGATGAATGAACCAATATCATAGAAATGAATCAATGATGCAAACAAATTCGTATCCCACAAATGCATCCCTACACTTATTACCCATCACAATCACAATTATTTGCTTCTTCAAGACCAATCATACATGAAAGAAAGAAAAAAAAAAGAAAAAAAGATATTTAAAAAAAATGACGTTTTCTTTTATTTAGCCGCAGAGGTTGCTAACATGAAAGAAAATGGTAATAAGGAGGCTTAAATTTGATCAAATTATGCATAACTTTTTTTTTAATTAAATATTGGCACACTTCCATCCTAGGGTTAAATTATAGTTACAGAATCTTACATATTTTCTTATCAATAAAAGTTTTATAGCAATAATTAAATTAACTATATATGTTCCTTATTCTCAGATACGTACCATAAACGTACGCCTACGAAAACTATCATACGAAAGATCAGATCATTATTCAGTTATGAATATGAAACAAAGTTATGTGCATGATCAAGATCTATTGTACTCAAGCACATCATTTAATTAGTTGACACAGTACTTAATTGACCATATATATGTAGTAATGTAGATACTTTTGTATATAAAACCTTTACATATGCTTATGTATGTTTTGACAATTATTGTGACAAGATTATCGAAGAAGTTTCAAACTGTTCATTTAATTTCCTACAATCCTTCGTTGAGCAGAAAACGTAACCCTATATCTAAATTGTTAGATTATCCTTTCCAATTTGCTGTCCATATTCCGCTTAATAAATCTTATAATTGAATTAATTAATTTGGATGGGTTAAATAATCAGTTTATTTATTCATTTAAATAATTGTTAGAAGTTTAAATTCTGTTTTATATATACATTAAATTACTGATTAAT
>NC_029791.2:9870112-9877283 GCF_000816755.2 Arachis ipaensis | reverse complement strand
ACATGTATGCTTAACTATATCATTATTGTTGTGAATAGTCTCGAGATAATATTAATTTGGTCGAATCTTAAATTATATTTTAAAATTTTAATTGTTTTTAGTTAGTTTTTAAATTTTGCAAAGGTGATTTCTATTTATTTTTGAGACAATTTTTAATAATCAAACGTTAATGAAATACTGATATAAACAATTAAATATTACATTAAATTCCTAAAAACGATGTCATAATCCAAAAATAACACGTATCATTTGTTTTGGTGTTAATTTAAATATTTTATTTCCTTCTAAAACAAGTGATATAACATTATTTTAGATTATTTAAACGCTAAAATAAAAATGATGTCATTTTTAGGAGATCTAACTATTTAATATTCACATTAACATTTTATTAACATTTGTTTGCTATAAATTATTCGAAGGACTAATGTATATATGTGAATCATGTTTATAAAATTTATAAACTAAATAAATATAATTAAAATTTAAAAAATTAAATTAAAATTTATGTACAAATTCACTTCTAAAAATTAAGTGACCAAACATAAATAAATAAATTTAAATAATTATATATCTAACAGAATATCACGTATAACGGATAATGATATTTTATTTTTCTAACTAGCTAGTATTTGAGAAGTCTTGCGGCACATACTATAAGTATGAAATGATTTATTCTTATATATAGTGATTAAAATTGTCTTATTTAATTATTCTTTGATATCTTAACTAATTTTTTGTCTTTTTTGATAAATAATAATAAAAAAATTTATGAATTTAAGACGTCAATCAACAAGTAGGATTAAAAAGAAGAAAAAAAAAAGACTTCTTGGTTTGTCTTAAGAAAAATGAAATAAGCTATATGGTGGTTATACCAACATTACAATTGAAAGGTTAGAAAGTTGCAACTTATATATAAATACATGACCCACTTGGTTACCTTTTTAAATTAAATATAAACAAAATTAAATATCGTCATGCATGGCATATGCGAATATAAAATCACATATAAAAGTGATTCCACATCATAAACGTTATCCATTTTGACACTCCCTTACAGCAAATGCTTCCATTGCGTAATTATGGTTTCGAGATTTATCATTGCTTACATCAATAGTCATTTGTTGGCATCTGGAAAACTAATCTCTCATTAAAAATTAATATCACATTCAAATGGAACAGGACACATCATCATCTTGATGATAATTATTTATTAGAAAAAGTTAAAATCAATGATCATGAAGAACGTTTTCACAGTAAAAAAAACATAGGGTGGCCATCAGTTGACCTAGACCTTGTAGTTTTCAACTATAACTCTCAGTACGAAACCCCAAAATCAGTGTGTAATTGTGTATATATATATATAAACGCCAAAATTAAAATAGTTAGCCAAGAAAAGCGGAATTTGACTTAAAATAACGCAAACAATTATAGAATGAGTATAAACATCTCATATCATAAAATCATTCATCCAAAAAATTTAAACTAATTTTGGAGTTTACTAAAAATCGAATTTTAGACCTTTCAAATTTAGAATTTTGATACTATATCATGATACCACTCATTCCAAAAAGCTTACGTTGATAAAAAAAATAATACTAATAATTATATCTCTAATACTCTCTAAATCTCTATTATATGCATTGTACAAATATTTCATTGGCTCCCTATATTTTTCCTTATAGAATTTAATCTTAACTTTAGTAACAATAATATTACTTTTAGTAATAATAACTGTAAGATGCTTTACCATATTCGACGATCATGTTACCACACAATTAAATTAAAATATCTAGTTATTAATACATCATTTTCAATATTTCTAAACTATTATCTTGGAGACTTGGAAGCTTGGGCAAGAAAACATTTACGTCAAATTAAAATGAAAACTAAACATTTATCAAGTTAATGTTAATTATATATTATTATTACTAGGCCTAAATTCTATGAAAAAAATTCTCTAAATTGAGAAAATTAATAAATAAAAAAGAGAGTTTAACCATAATTAATTTTATAATTTTTATTAGTTTGAGTTCTATTACTGTATTACATACTTTGATTTAAGAGTTATTACAATTTTTTAATTTTATTAAATTTTTATTTTAGAGATATTTGATCTTAATTATATATATACACACCATGATCATCAATATAAAAATGTGTTTTACACACATATTCTATTATATATATTCACATTAATAACAATTATTTTTACTACCTATCACATAAATGATCTAAAGAATAAATTTAATTAAATCATTGTATAAAACATTTTAATATATCAATATGTCATATCTTATCTTAGATTATATAAGGAAAAAGAAATAAATAGTGTTCCAAGTTCCAATGCAAGTTCCTGATCTAAATAAAAATACCTAATCCAAAATTTTAAATTATGTTAATATACTTTTTTTTGGTGACTTACATACTTTAAGTTAGGAAATGGATTCTTTCAATTTTTTTTAATAATTAAAAGAGTAAAGTGTGATTTTTTACCATTAATTTTATAAATAAGATAAAAAATAAATATAAAAAAATATAATAAAAGATTAAAGACCATACTTTACGCTCTCAATTTTTGTTAAGGACGGAGAGGATCCCTCCCCATGAATCCCCATGTGTAAAAAATAAGACATGCGATGAATGTTAATGCAGAGAGAAAGAGAGAAAGAGAGTAAAGCTAGTTGGCACTCACTCACAACATAACTCACTCACCCAACACCCTTCTTCTTCTTCTTCTTCTTCTTCCATCATTTATTAACAATCTTAACAAGCTCAACCATTTCTCTCTCTCTCTCTCTCTCTCTCTCTCTCTCTCTCAAGAAGAAGAAGAGGAGGAGGAGAATTTAGAATTCCGAATATGTCATCCAAACAGACGTACAGCGTGTGCTTCTGCTGCCGGCGGCGCTTCAAGCTTGCGGCGGCGGAGGCACCGCCGGAGATCAAGTCTCTGTTCGGAAAATACTCAGACGACAACGAGCTCATGACAGCTTCGCACCTTCAGAAGTTCATGGTTGAGGTTCAGTGCCAACAAAACGCCACTGAAGAAGAAGCTCAAGCCATCATCGATAGCCTCAAGCATTTCCATCGAAAGGGTCTCAATCTCGATGCTTTCTTCAAATATCTCTTCAGTGACTCCAACCTTCCCTTGCTTCCTTCTCTTGGAGTAATTCTTCTTTCATTGTTTTGGCTGTTTCTGTTTTTGGACTATTCTAGGTCAATTGTTGAAGTCAACGACCTTGGATTTTCCATTCTTTGCTTTCCAATTGGGGAGTATTACTCTTGTTAGATTGGATTTTACATTTTAGTTTATAGTCTTTGTTTTTGTATACACTCGAGTCTTTGTACATATATGATCTTTTGATGTTTCCTAAAGTTTGGTCTCTTACTTGAAAATTTGGTAATTTTCTTAGTGTAACTGTTGTTTTGACTTTTATGGAAAGTGAGAGAGATTAGTTAAGGTGTATTTTAGCTCAGTTTATAGTAACTTGGATTTGATGCAAATTCTATGATTTTGGTCAATTATTTACCTGTTAGGATTGGCAATAAAAGGTGAGAATCTGTCTTTGTTAGAATAAGGCATTGTTGTTGGATATGGTACACCATGTTGTATTGTTTCATGTATATTTATAGGAATTCTCTTGTTCTGACTATGCTTCTTTGTGCAATTGTTTTGTTCCTTCTACTGCAGGTTCACCATGACATGAATTTACCCTTGTCCCATTATTTCATATATACCGGACATAATTCCTATCTAACTGGGAATCAACTTAGCAGTGACTGCAGTGATATCCCCATCATAAAGGCACTGGAGAGAGGTGTAAGGGTCATTGAATTAGACATTTGGCCTAATGCATCGAAGGATAATATCGATGTTCTTCACGGAAGGTTGAAAATTTTCTCTTTAAGAACAAGCGTAGATAAATTATCATGATACTATATCAATGTATTGCTGTTCTCCTGAAAATTTTGAATATCATTTGTTCACATCAATATCTATTCTTAATATAGGACATTGACTACTCCGGTTGAGCTTATCAGATGTTTGAATTCTATCAAAGAACATGCCTTTGTTGCATCAGAGTATCCAGTTGTAATAACATTGGAAGACCACCTTACTCCGGATCTTCAGGCTAAAGTAGCCGAGGTTAGTTACTCAGAGTTTTTATCAGAATTCAAAGTGCTTACATTCTTATAGTTGACGACTTTCTCCAAATTTTAGATGGTAGCTCAAACATTTGGGGAAATACTATTTTCTCCTGGATCAGAAGCCTTGAAGGAATTCCCTTCTCCTGAATCACTTAAAAGGAGGATCATTATATCAACCAAACCGCCTAAAGAGTACCTTGAGGCAAAGGACAAAGTCGATGATCCACCGCAGGAAAAAGCTTCAGGGGACAATCCAAAGCAGCGAAAGGTTTCAGGCGATGATGAAGCTTGGGGGAAGGAAGTCCCAAGCTTGAAAGGTGGAACTATTGCTGATTACAAGGTTTGACACTACACAAATGATGTACATATATTGCCCCTGCATTTAATTCTGTAAGGGAGACTTGTCAATGGATTTATGGTCGTGGCATATTTAGGACAATGAGGATGAAGAAAATTTCGATGGCGAGGAAGATCTCGAAGAAGGTGATAAGTCATCACACCACAACGAAGCTTCAGAATATAGACGTTTAATTGCCATTCATGCTGGGAAGCCGAAAGGTGGCATAACTGAGTGCCTCAAAGTGGATCCTGAAAAAGTGACACGTCTAAGTTTAAGTGAGCAACAACTTGAAAAGGCTGCTATGACTTATGGAAAAGAAATTGTCAGGTATCAGTTAAATGTTTTGACTTTTAACTACAATTCTTCATTTTTATGTAAATGTAGTCAAATTTGAATTTATATATACTGCTTAACTACTTCTTTAGTTCTGTTCAACTTTTCTTTCCCCTTGTTGCTTGTTCAATTGTTGTTTGAATAAAATTTATGTCTCTGTTGTGCGTACAAATGAAAAAGAGAGGTTTTTTTTTCTTAAAAATGATTTGTCATTGTCGATTTACTATAGGTTTACGCAGCGGAATATATTAAGGGTGTATCCAAAAGGTACTCGCATCGATTCATCAAATTATAACCCATTAATTGGATGGATGCATGGGGCTCAAATGGTTGCATTTAACATGCAGGTTTCTATTTCTTTCTCTTCTTCTTCATCTCATGCTGGTCCACACTATTTATATTTTCCATACTTTAAGGAACTTAACCATTGCTATGTATTTTAATTCTGGCACGGGTCCATTAGTTCGTTGTTCTACTTAGAGGTGCATGGTGATATAGATATAACTTTCCAGCTTCAAACAAATTTATACTAAACATATGATTTAACTTCTAGCAAAGTGACTTGAAATATCGGATCATGTTCGAAATATGAGTCAGTTTTCATTGTGGATGGTTTCATAACAGGGATACGGTAGATCTCTTTGGTTGATGTACGGAATGTTCAAAGCCAATGGAGGGTGTGGTTATGTTAAAAAACCAGATTTTCTGTTAAAGAATGGTCCAAATGGTGAGATCTTCGATCCTAAAGCGAAGTTACCTGTGAAGACTACTTTGAAGGTAAGGCGCATTTTGTCTATCAAGTATCAGTTGCCGCCTCCAAGAGTCAAAGCTTAGTGCTAACAAGAAGGTAATGCTTTTGTTATTGTTATTCAGGTGACTGTTTATATGGGAGAAGGATGGTATTATGATTTCAAGCATACACACTTTGATCAATACTCACCTCCAGATTTTTACACAAGAGTAAGTTAAGATTATCTATTAGATCACTCCTCGTATTCAATCTCTAAACTTGGGGAATCCTTAAATAGCAACAACTTTCCCTATCTAGAAAGGAAACTACTTTTATTTATGTAGCAGCAACTGATTAAGTGTTAATGTAAAAGAGTTTTAAACTAACAATGTCTTAAGTTAAACTCTTTAACAGTACATGTCAATGCACTTTCATATTCTTACACTTGCATATTCACTAATTCTCTTACACGGTCGATATAATATAAAGAAGATGAAAACTCATGTGCAGTTGTCTTCATGTGAAGATGATAGATGAGAACTGCTAGATGACAGTTTAGTCAAATATGTCAAATCATCCTCATTTTTTACTATTATTTTCACATTAAGGCATCTTCATGTGAGTGTTATCTATGAAGAAACTAAACTATTTGTTCACTGAGTTCATTGATAAGCTGTTCATTTTTGCTCATTTGATTCAGGTGGGGATTGCTGGAGTCCCTGATGATACCGTCATGAGAAGAACTAAGGCGATAGAGGATAACTGGGTGCCTTCTTGGAACGAAACTTTCGAGTTCCCATTAACTGTTCCGGAACTTTCACTGCTTCGAATTGAGGTTCACGAGTACGATATGTCTGAGAAGGATGACTTTGGTGGCCAATCATGCCTACCTGTTTGGGAGCTAAGAAGCGGCATTCGAGCCGTTCCACTGTATAGCCGCAAGGGAGACAAATACAACACTGTGAAGCTTCTTATGCGCTTTGAATTTTATTGATTTTGTGGATCCTTCTTGCCTACATTGTGTATAGCGATCAAAATATGTTCAGGTAAGAGTTTGTATGTAGCAGTTGAATGGTGTTGTGAATAATGCTTTTGAGAAATGAGGTATGTTGGTGTGTTATGTCCTGAACAGTGCAAGTTTCTACCGTAATAAGAAATTGTGATTTGATGGGAAATACTATAATTCCTGTGGCCTAAATTCTATGAAGCAAGGAAAGTTAGTTAAATTGTGTTCATCATTACTCACACTGATCCACACAACACAAGTATCTTCCTAATCCAATTATGTTTTCTAAAAAAAAAAAATTAAAGTTTTTAGATACACCTTCATACATCTAAATCAAATGACGTGTTGATATGTCTAATTTTATGTTAGACAAAAAGAAAAATAATGAAAAGCACAATATATAGTAAATCTGTAATGATGCAAGTGCATTATTTACATCAAAATTTAGCGTTTTAAGAACACTAGGTCAAAAGATAATAAATTTGCTTTTAAAATTTTTAATGTATTTAACGAATTGAAAATGGAAAAATATTTTGAACATGATCAATTTGTATTCATGAAATCTATATTTCGAGCCTTTTGTCAGATGTGCTAACTTTTCTTGGCTTATCGCTTA
>NC_029791.2:9853733-9870037 GCF_000816755.2 Arachis ipaensis | reverse complement strand
TATATATTAAATTATTTAACGTATATATGTAAAGACATTTTAAAAATATCATAAAAATTATTTTATTAAAAGTTTTATAATTTTTTTTTTATATTTTCAACACATTGAATGTATTGAAACTTAAAATATTTTTATTATTATCTTTTTAAAATATACATTTAAATCACAGAATAGCTAAAGCTAATTCCATATTTATATTAAGATAATTTTTCCATTCACTTGTGACCCTTGCTTTACACAGCTACTTTGACTAGTTCTATAAGATGTTCCTCACTTCTCACCACGGTTATTGATTCTTTCTGCTTCTCACTTGCTCTTTTTCTATTACATCATAGTTCATGATGGTCTTTCAGTAATCATGATATGAAAAGTAAAACGTATTTGAAAGAAACATTTATTGAATCTCAGTTTTTGTTGACAATAAATAAATGCGGTCAATTGTACCTGATACCTACCAATCGCTCAACTCTTGTGCTTTACCCTTTCATTTTATTTTAATACGACTTGTTCTTGATCATAATTTTGCAAATTAAAAAATCTGAACAGAACTCTTCTTTATCATATTATTTTACATGTACTTGCAATAAATAAAATTCAAATTTTAAAGGTCGTATTAGACATTACCATTCCCTCCCCCAAAAAAAGGGTCATATACCATTTTCGAATTCCAATTTTGAAGAAACGTTGATAAAGAAATTGCAAACTAAGCTTCAACATCTTTCAACATATTTGGAAATATTGCATTGAATTACATTTAAACATGATCTTTAATATTAAATCATGATTTGAACATAAGTTAAAATCCATACTTTTATATAGTTCTGCTGAAAAACTATAACTGAACAAAGAAAGTGTATTCCAAAATCAAAACGTTCTGGAATCCTGCTGCTCTTGCTAAGCTCCTTCTGCTAGAGTCCTCTTTGAAGTACTAATGTACAGAACTGCATCAGGGAAAATTCCCAGCAATTTCAATTATTTTTACAATCATATATCAATCATATTATGGACAATTATAATTCAATAACATCATACTTCAAGCATACCATTATTCCCTCGAATGAAGGCGTCGCCATATTTGTTCTTCAGTTGGCCATTGACATACTCCTCTGTCTGTTCCATTGCAATATTCATATAGCCATCTAGACAAGCTAGGATACCTGCAAAAGTAACCACAACGAGTCAATTTAATTCGTCTCCGTACACAAGCATAGAATAAATTCATGAATCATGATAGTAACATTCAACTGCTCTAATCTAACATTGGGAATTTTGTAAATATTGCAAACTATGATCTTTCAAGTATTCTACGTGTAAGCAATCTCATTGTAAACACGATATATAATAGAGTGCAATGGTGTGGTTTGATCCATATAGCCGAACCCACCTAGTGGGATGTTGTTGTACGATCTTCAAGTATTAATCTTCATAGAGTAAAAATGTAAAATTTGTGGGGGAGAAATTCAATGACTTGAACCAATTGTTCATAAATAATGTAAACCAACATATAGTCTACATCAAAAGAGACTCTTAGTATTAGATATATCTAATATCTATATCGACAAGCAGGTACTACCTTGTTTATGCTGAGTGCTCATATGCTACCCACTACCCAGGAATCTAATATAAGCTCGGCCTAGAAACCAACACATGAATCTCCACCAGATGAAAAACAACTTCCATTTGTCCTATCAACATGAGTTTCAATTACTAGTGATCCACATACGATTCTGTGTCTTGGGAAAACTCATTTTCCATGTGTTGTGAAGACTCCCAACATTCCTTTCTATTTGTCACTGTAAATCCGGTGCATCTTTGGATTGCTCTAAACGTATTTAGATGTGTTGATTCAAAGACGTACCAAATTTTTCACGGTGACTAATAACAATTGTACAGAGTGAGTACCATGATCAGTTGATATTCCTTTACGATTATGCTCTTAAATTATACTTATAAAGTTCAAGGAGCCAAGGGCCATGGATTCCACAATAGACAGAGTTCATTTCACAAAGAGCGAGTGCGAAATGAATCAATTGGTTCACTTTATTAATGAAACTATAACCTCGAGTTATACACATGTTGACCAAATAACCGCCTAACTAACAAATCCAGCTCAATAATAAACTAACTCCACCATAGCTTTATCTAACTAAACATCCAAGCCTAAAGATGAAACTATGCAAGTATACACACTAAGAGATACCACAAACAAACCACAAGAGGAAAGAGGTAACTAATTTCCACATGATAATTACACTGTTTCCTGGAATCTAGCTAGGACCTTCATGGCAAATTAATCAATGTAAATAAATTTTACAGATACATTTTCGATGTATTGTCACGTTAACAAAAAGAACTCAACCGTGTATTCAACGTGGAATTTTTAACTAATAGAAAGCGAATTTCTAAGGAAATTGCAGTTAGCGTTATAATATAAAGAAAATGAAATTGAGATTACGAACCACGATAATCAACGCCGGAATTGAGCTTAACGACAACGGGGCGGCCGCGAATGGATTTGAGGAAATCGGCAGGGGTTTTAGTGGTTCCTGATGATCCTTTCTCCTTCTCTTTTTCTTTCTCTACTNNACAACACAATACTTAAGGTTTTATTCTGGTAGATAAATAAATAAGTCTTCAGTTTATTTTCTGGTAGAGTAATTATCCAAATCACTCTCTAAAAATTTTAAAAGCAGACATTTTACTCCCCAAGAAAAATTAATACACAGATCAATCCCAACATTTTTCTCTGTCCGATCCATTTTATTTTTACTATATGTCAACATTTATTATTATTAACTTAGCTTTGTACATGTGGACCATGATACCAACATATTAATATACTTTTTTCGTTAGAAACAAGTAAGGTAAATAATGATACTTTGAAATCCAAATTAAAATATTTTCTTTTAATACAAACATATTTTTTAAAATATGATATCTTTTGATTATATTAAATACAAAAATATCAAATGATTTCAACCTTGAATTTTTTGTAGAATAATCTCTAATAATTTTATTGAATATTATTCCAACAAACCTCCAAGTAATCCCAATTCAATTCCAATGCATAAACACCCACTTAACCTACACCTAATACATATATATACCTAATACATATATATATATGTATGTTCCAATTCAGTTTTCCATTACAAATACAAGATTGAGCTAGGGTTAGGATGTTCTTACCATACCCATATGCTCAATAACTTGAGCCCAGAAGTTCCAGAAGCTAACTTGAACCTAGAACACAAAAATTGGACAAGATTCACCATAGGTTTTCAAGTTTACTAAAGAAAGAGGGATAGAGATTCTGAACCTAATAGGAGGCTTACCAGTGAAATTGTTCAGATAGAAAGGTAGAGCTTGGCGCGCTGAGTGCGTGGCTGCGAACGGTGCGGCGATCGGAGCCCAGACGGAGGAGTTATGGTAGTGAGAAGGAAAGGTGAGGGTTAGGGAAGCTCCTTCTCCTCCCAATATGTTTGCAACGATGGTGAAAAATGATGAAGAAGAAGCTTTTTAATTATGGGTCCGGTTGGACCCACGGGTTCGGTTTGGACCCCGGTCCAACCGATTCAGTCCTTTCGGTCCGATTTTGGGCCAAATTTTCGAAATTGGTATCAAAATTCTCATTTCGACAAGCTCTATCCCATTTTGATATTAGTTTTGTATTTTTAGCTTTCCAAATAAAAATTTAATTTATTAACTAATTATTTACCGATTTTAGCGAGGTTTACATCCTACCCACCTAATTAGGAATTTTGTCCTCAAAATTCAGAGTGAGTTACCTGAAAAGAGGTGTGGGTAGTTCTTCCGCATCTCTGATTCAGGCTCCGAGGTATGTTCTTCAATACCAGCCCGACTCCAAGCTACTTTCACCAAGAAAACCTCCTTTCCGCGTAGACGCTTGATGATGGTATCATCAATCCTAACCGGAGTTATTGGGAGCGTCAGATCTTCTCTGACTTGGACTGATTCCGGCTCTAGGACATGACTAGAATCAAAAGTGTATTTAGGAAGCTGCGATACGTGGAACACGTCATGCAGGTTCGAAAGATATGGTGGTAACGCGATCCTATACGCCACTGGTCCAATTCTCTTCAGGATTTCAAACGGCCCAATGTAACGGGGATTTAACTTCTTGGTTTTGATGGACCTCCCTATTCCAGTGGTCGAAGTAACCTTCAGGAAGACGTGTTCTCCTTCTTCAAATTCTAAAGGCTTCCGTCTTCGGTCATCATAGCTCTTTTGACGGCTCTGAGCCTCAAGCATTCGACTCCAGATTCTCTTTATTTGCTCAGTGGTTTCACTTACCATTTCAGGTCCTATCAAACTCCTTTCTCCTGCCTTATACCAACATAATGGAGACTGGAATTTTCTTCCATACAAAGCCTCATATGGAGCCATTCCAATACTCGCATGATAGCTATTGTTATAAGCAAATTCTACCAAAAGCATATATCGATCCCAGCTCGCCGGTTGATCCAAAACACAAGCTCTTAACATGTCTTCCAAGGTTTGGATTGTTCTTTCTGATTGGCCATCCGTCTGAGGATGATAGGCGGTGCTTAGGCATAATTGAGTGCCAAAAGCTCGCTGAAAAGCACCCCAGAACCGTGATATAAAGTGAGGATCTCTATCCGATACAATGGTGGAATGTACGCCATGTAACTTCACAATCTCCTTTATATATAAGTGCGCCAACTCCTCCATAGAACAACTTATCCAAATAGGCAGAAAATGAGCTGACTTGGTCAGTCGGTCTATAACCACCCAAATAGCATCACAACCTGTCCGAGTCCTTGGTAAGCCTAGTACAAAATCTATAGCAATGCTTTCCCATTTCCACTGTGGAATTTCCAAAGGTTGAAGGGTTACCGCTGGCCTTTGGTGTTCAATCTTGACTTTATGACAAGTTAGGCATTTAGAAACATGTAACGCCACATCATTTTTCATTTCTAGCCACCAGAACATCGTCTTTAAGTCTTGGTACATCTTAGTGCTTCCAGGATGAATGGAGAACCCGCTCTTATGAGCTTTCTCCAATATGCTCTGTCGCAAATCTCCGACATCTGACACAATTATCCGGCCCTTGAACCTCCACAACCCATCTTTATCTTCTGACATTATCCATTGCTTGCCTTTCTCAATCGCCGGCAAAATCTTATACAATTCTTGGTCATTCTGATGAGCCTTTATCAGTTCAGCCTTGAAGTCGCTTGAGATCTGTAACTGGCTTAGGCATAAAGTCCCAAACTCCTCTCTGATTCCCAGTTTCAATCCTTGGAAGGCTCAGGAGTTCCATCCACCTCCTCTGACGCATATTCAATTCTTTTTGCTCAAATAGGTACTTCAGACTCTTATGGTCCGAGAAGACTTGAAATTTCACTCCATAGAGATAATGCCTCCAAATTTTCAAGGCAAAGACAATGGCTACAAGTTCCAAATCATGAGTTGGATAGTTTCTTTCATGTGGCCTTAACTGACATGAGGCATAAGCTACAACCTTATGATGCTACATCAACACGCATCCTAAACCTTTCAAGGACGCATCACAATACACTTCGAATGGTTCTCTCGGCTCAGGCAACACTAATACAGGGGCGGTAGTCAATCTTTGCTTTAAGGCAAGGAAACTCTTCTCGCACTCGGGAGACCATACAAAAGGAACATCCTTCCTGGTCAGCTTGGTCAAAGGCAAAGCGAGCTGTGAAAACCCTTTGATGAACCTTTGATAATAACCCGCCAAGCCTAAGAAACTCCTGATTTCTGTCACTGAAGTTGGCCGCTCCCAATTCATCACCGCTTCAACCTTAGCAGGATCCACTGCTATTCCTTGCTTACTCATCACATGACCAAGAAATTTTACCTCGGACTTCCAGAATTCACACTTGGATAGCTTGGTATACAGCTTCCTATCCTTCAGAATTTGTAGCATTGTTCGCAAGTACTCTGCATGCTCATCCTCGGTCTTAGAATAGATAAGAATGTCGTCAATAAACACAACAACAAACTTATCCAGATATGGATGGAAAATCCTGTTCATGTAATCCATGAATATCGCCGGAGCATTAGTTAGTCCGAAGGACATCACGGTATATTCATAGTGGCCATAACGCGTTCTGAAGGCAGTTTTGGGAATATCCTCATCTCTAACCCTTATCTGGTGGTATCCGGATCGTAAATCAATCTTAGAGAACACACCAGCTCCCTGTAATTGGTCCATTAGGTCATCAATCCTTGGCAACGGGTATTTATTCTTCACTGTAACCTTATTCAGATGCCTATAGTCAACACATAAGCGCATACTGCCATCTTTCTTTTTCACCAGTAATACTGGCGCACCCCACGGAGATACACTTGGTCGGATAAAATTCTTACCCAACAGATCCTCTAGTTGAGACTTCAATTTGGCAATTTCTAGAGGCGACATCCTGTAAGGAGCGCTTGAGATTGGTCCGGGCCCAAGTACTAAATCAATAGCAAACTCCACTTCCCATTTTGGTGGAAATTCATCGATATCATTAGGGAACACCTCCGAAAACTCACACACAACCGGGATTTGTTCCAAGTTTTGATCATCACCCGAAACACCCGCAGCTAACAACAATATCCCCTGACATTCGGCCCCAGAACAGTTTACCGTCATGGACTTCAAGTAGTAGTCATTCACCACAATCGGCCCTTCAGTGCCTTCAGGCAAGAAATACACTATTTTCGCCGAGCAATCTAGTAGAACGCGGTTCTTGGATAACCAATCCAATCCCAGAATGAGATCAAGACCAGTCATCGGTAAACAAATTAAGTTATGCACGAAATCACGCCCTTGTACTCGAAAAGGAACTTGGAGGCACCCTAGCCTAGTCACCATAGCCTCGTGGGTAGCATTATATACCTCTAAATCGTACCCCAGTACTACTATTTTCAATCCTAGCTCATCAGCCTTATCAAATGCAATAAAAGTATGTGAAGCTCCAGAATCAAACAAAGCATTCAAAGTTTTACCCGCCATCTCACAGTTACCTCTGATCAATGTCTCTGACCCCTCAGTGCCTACTTAAGATGTAGTGTATACTCTTCCTGGTTGCTGCACTCCGCCTGTCTTATACCTCTTCTTTTCTGGGCAACTACTAGCCAAGTGTCCCGGGTGCCCACAGGAGTAACAGACTCCAGTCCCAAACCTGCATGGCCCTGAATGATACTTCCCACATCTGTGGCAACTCATATCCTGCTGTGGCTGCTTTCCCTGTCTCCTTCCCTGATTAACACTGGTATTAGGCCTCCTGGAGTTGCCTTGCCCTTGATTTTTCTAAGGGACAAAGCCACCATGCTTGAACTGTCTGCCTCTGGGTGCAAAGTTTCTCCCTGTGGTCTCTGGAATGGCATCCTCAGACTCCCTTTTTCTGCTGCAGCCCTTCTGACACAATCCTCCGCCACCCTGCTCCTATTCAGCAGCTCAGAAAACACCCGAATCTGCATAGGCACCACAAAACTCTGAATGTCACTCCTAAGGCCTCCTTCATACTTTATACATTTCCACTCAGCAAAGTCCTCAGGAGCTCCCTGACAGATGCGTGAGAAGCGGCACAATTCCTCAAACTTACTGGTATACTCAGTAATAGTCATTTGGCCCTATTTAAGTTGAAGCAGTTCGAGCTCTTTGGCATTTCTGACTGAGGTGGGAAAATATTTCTTATAGAATTCATCTCGGAACAACTTCCAAGAGATCACAATCCCATCAGGCTGCTGATGCGTGAGCATCTTTCCTATCTTTTCCTAGTAAATTTGCATCTAATTTGTTGAGTTTAATAAAGAATTAATTATCTTTTAGCCAATATGGATGCTGCTTTGAGTTTTTTTGCAATTTTGTTTATTTTAGGTAGCATTCGGTTGGATTTGATGGAGTTTCTGCAGCACAAGAACCAAAGGAGATGGCAGCGATGAGCGACGCGTACGCGTGACTGATGCGTGCGCATGATTTGGAGCTTTCCATGGCGACGCGTGCGCGTCACTGATGCGTACGCGTGATTTGAAGATTTGCTCAGCGACGCGTGCGCGTGACTGACGCGTGCGCGTGACACGCGAAGAAGACCATCGACGCGTACGCGTGACTGACGCGTACGCGTGACATGCGCCACGTGCAGAAAATGCAGAAAAACGCTGGGGGCGATTTCTGGGCTGTTTTGACTCAGTTTTCAACCCAGAAAACACATATTAGAAGCTGCAGAATGGACAAAACGAGTGATTCCCACCCATCAACTGAAGACTTGTTAATTAATTCTAATTTAAATTCAAATTTTTTTTTTAGGAAAAGATATTATTTTAGTTTTAGATAATAGATTTTAAATAAAATTAGGATTAGATATAGAAGGGGATTCCAACAGGGGGATTCCAGCCCAACATTATTCAATTCCAATTTACAATCCTAGTTTTCTACTCTAAACCATGAGCAACTAAACCTCCATTGTTAAGGTTAGGAGCTCTGTCTATTTGTATGGATTGATTTTATTGCTTTTTCTATTTTAATTCATGTATGAATTTATAATTTAAGAATTATTTTTGCTCTTTATCTTATGAATTTGGGTGGAACGGAAGTATAATCCTCTTTCTACTTTAGTTCTTGTATAACTTGGAAAAGCTCTTTACTTTAACAACAACTTGAAAATACATTCTCTTAAATTTTAATTATCTGGATTTAACGGGATACGTGACATATAATCCTTTTATTTTTGGGTAATTAGAGTTTTTGTGGCATATAAACTAGAATTTGATCATCACCCTCTAATTGGAATTAATTGACCAAGGAATTGGCAGTTGATGAAAATTAGAGGAGATTAGAAAGGTCTAAGGAATTAGGGTCTAGTCACATATAGTTTGCCATAAATTAATTCCTACAGGATTAAAATAGTTAGTAAGAAAAGTGAATCCGGAAAAATAGATAACTCTAAACCCTTAACTGCCTTCTCCATATTTTACTCCCAACCCATTTACTTTACTATTTTAATTTCTGTACGATTGTTTAATGCTCTTTGAACAAACACTCTTTTCTGTTTGTCTAACTAAGCCAATCAATCAATCATTGTTTCTTAGTCCTTTAATCCTCGTGGGATCGACCCTCACTCACCTGAGGTATTACTTGGTACGACCCGATGCACTTGCCAGTTAGTTTGTGGGTTAGAAATTACCACACCAAGTTTTTGGCGCCGTTGTCGGGGATTGATAGTGATTAACAACTATCAGTTGTTTGATTGCTTGGATTAGGCGTTTTAGTTTTAATTTTATTTAAATTTTGTTTATTAATTTCGAATTTTTTTTTTCAAAATAGCACTAATATTTTTCCTTAATTTCTGAAATTAAGTTTGGTGTCACCTAGTTAATTTTATTTTAATTGTCCTGTTTATTTTTCCTGTTAATTTTTGAAAGTTTCTGTTTAATTTTAGTTATTATTTTCAAAATTTGTTTATTTATCTTATTTAGCATTTTTTTATTATTTTACACAGGATACCTCACTGGGAACTCTCTACACTCTGACGTAGAGATTTCCATCTTTTCTTATTTTCTGTTTGTTTATACGCAGGAACAGAGACAAGGAACCTTTGTTAGACTTTGATCCAGAACCTGAAAGGACTTGTAGGCGACGTTTACAACAAGCAAGATGTAGCAAGCCTGCAGAATCCATCATGGATCACAATAATGCTGTTAATGCCAATGTGGCAAATCCGAACGGGAATGAAGAACAAAGGAGAGTGCTTGGTTCTTACTCTGCTCCTACTGCAGATCTCTATGGTAAAAACATTGTGGTGCCTCCTATAACTGCGAACAACTTTAAGTTGAAGCCACAATTGGTCACCCTGGTGCAATAAAACTTCCAGTATCATGGTCTCCCCCACGAAGATCCAAATCAATTTATTTCTAATTTTCTGCAGATTTGTGATACTGTGAAGACAAATGGAGTGAACCCAGAGGTGTACAATCTCATGCTCTTCCCGTTTGCTCTAAGGGATGGAGCAAAGCTATGGCTAGATTTCCAACCCAAGTTTGAATACTTGGGACAAGGTTGTTACTGAGTTTCTTACTAAATTTTTCCCACCAAAGAAGTTGACTAAGCTTAGGGTGGAGGTTCAGACCTTCAGGCAGAGGGATGGTGAACTCTTTATGAAGCCTGAGAGAGGTACAAGCTACTGATTAGGCAATGCCCTCCGGACATGTTCTCTAAATGGACCCAACTAGATATCTTTTATGAAGTTCCTACTGATTTTGTTATATTAGACATGGAAGAGGATGTAAAATCCTCTATTATTCTTGGTAGACCATTTTTAGCTACAGGTAGAGCTCTGATTGATGTGCAAAAGGGTGAATTAACCTTGAGGGTCAATGAAGAACAGGTGGTTCTTAATGTTTTTGAAGATCTCAAGCACCCTAATGATTCTGAAGGGTGTATGAGAATTGATGTTCTTGAACCACTTGTTCAAGAAATACTGGAAGCTAAGGTACTTGATGACATCCTGGATCCTATTTTTGAATATGAGTTAGTTGAAGTTGATGATTCACCATCTCAGAAGGCACTAGTTCACACGCCTAAAACAGAGAAGGAAGCCCCCAAGCTTGAGCTCAAAGATTTACCTCCTTCTCTGAAATATGTATTCTTGGGTGCAAATGATTCCTATCTAGTGATTATTAGCTCTTCCCTGAAGCCTGAAGAGGAAGAGGCGCTTATTTCAGTGCTCAAGAGCCATAAAACAGCTCTTGGGTGGACCATTAGTGACTTGAAGGGGATTAGTCCAACAAAGTGTATGCACAAGATCCTCCTTGAAGATGATGCTAAACCAGTTGTGCAACCACAAAGGAGACTCAATCCAACTATGAAAGAGGTGGTCCAAAAAGAGGTAATGAAACTATGGAAAACAGGTATTATTTACCCCATTTCTGACAGTCCTTTGGTAAGTCTGGTGCAGGTAGTTCCCAAGAAAGGAGGGATGACAGTGATCAAAAATGAAGAGAATGAGCTTATTCCTACAAGAACAGTCACACGATGGAGAATGTGTATAGACTACAGGAGGCTCAACACTGCTACAAGGAAGGATCATTTCCCCCTGCCTTTCATTGATCAGATGCTTGAGAGGTTAGCTGGTCATGCATTTTATTGCTTTCTAGATAGCTATTCTGGATATAACTAAATTGCAGTGGACCCTCAAGATCAAGAGAAGACAGCATTCACATGCCCCTTTGAAGTATTTGCCTACAGAAGAATGCCTTTTGGACTTTGCAATACTCCAGTAACTTTTCAGAGGTGTATGCTTTCAATTTTTTCGGATATGGTTGAAAAGTTCATTGAGGTATTTATGGATGAATTTTCTGTTTTTGGTAATTCTTTTGAATCTTGCCTCAAGCATTTATCTCTTGTCTTGAAACGGTGTCAAGAATCAAACCTTGTTTTAAATTGGAAAAAAATGCCATTTTATGGTTACAGAATGTATTGTTCTTGGACACCAGATTTCAAGTAAGGGGATTGAGGTTGATAGAGCAAAGGTGGAGGTATTTGAAAAATTACCACCACCAACTAATGTAAGGCAGTTAGGAGTTTCTTGGGTCATGCAGGATTTTATAGAAGATTTATAAAAGATTTTTCTAAAATTACTAAACCTTTAAGCAACCTGCTGGTTGCTGATGTTCCTTTTGTCTTTGATTCTGATTGTCTGCATGCTTTTGAAACTCTGAAAGCAAACCTTACCTTTGCTCCCATTATAGCTCCCCCTAACTGGGATTTACCATTTGAATTAATGTGTGATGCTAGTGATTTTGCCATAGGAGCTGTTTTAGGACAGAGGCATGGTAAGCTTGTACATGTCATTTACTATGCCAGTCGTGTGTTAAATGATGCCCAAAAGAATTACACAACTACAGAAAAAGAATTATTAGCTATTGTGTATGCTGTTGATAAGTTTAGGTCCTATTTACTTGGTTCTAAGGTTATTGTTTATACTGATCATGCTACTTTGAAGTACCTTCTAACCAAACATGATTCTAAACCAAGATTAATCAGATGTGTGTTACTCCTTCAGGAGTTTGATATTGAGATAAAAGACAGAAAAGGGTCAGAAAATCAAGTAGCTGACCATCTCTCCAGAATTGAGCCTGAAGCAGGAGTACAACCACCCACAGCTGTGACTGAGATGTTTTTGGATGAACAATTATTCCTCATTCAGCAAGCCCCATGGTTTGCAGACATTGCAAATTATAAGGCCATGAATTTTATTCCAAAGGAGTACAGTAGGCAACAAGTAAAGAAGCTATTGACTGATGCAAAATACTATATTTGGGAGGAACCATACCTTTTTAAAAGGTGTTCAGATGGTATCATTCGGAGATGTGTCCCAGATGAAGAAAAATAGTAGATTCTTTGGCACTGTCATGGTTCTGATTATGGAGGTCACTTTGGTGGTGAAAGGACAGCTACAAAGGTCCTTCAGAGCGGGTTTTACTGGCCGACCCTCTTCAGAGACTCAAGAGCATTTGTGAAGCACTGTGACAGATGTGAAAAAACCATAAATCTTCCTGCCAACCATGAAATGCCACAGCAGGGGATTCTTGAGGTTGAGTTGTTTAATGTGTGGGGTATTGATTTTATGGGACCTTTCCCACCCTCATATTCAAACAACTATATTCTAGTGGCAGTTGATTATGTGTCCAAGTGGGTGGAAGCTATGGCTCTGCCCACCAATGATGCCAAGGTGGTAATGAGCTTTCTTCAGAGATATATCTTTAGCCGGTTTGGTGTCCCAAGGACACTCATTAGTGATGGAGGAAGTCACTTCTGTAACAGACAACTGGACTCTCTTCTGCAGAGATATGGAGTCCGTCATAAAGTGGCAACCCCCTATCACCCTCAGACAAGTGGACAGGTTGAAGTTTTCAACAGGGAACTTAAGAGGATTTTAGAGAAGACCGTCAGTGTTTCAAGAAAGGACTGGTCTAGGAAGCTTGATGATGCTCTCTGGGCATACCAGACATCTTACAAGACTCCTATTGGCATGTCCCCTTATCAGTTAGTCTATGGCAAAGCCTGTCACTTGCCAGTTGAGTTGGAGCACAAAGCTTACTGGGCAATTAGGTATCTGAATCTTGATTCCGAAGTTGCAGGAATTAAGCGAATGCTTCAGTTGAATGAGCTTGATGAGTTCATATATTCAGCCTATGAGAATGCCAAGCTCTATAAGGAGAGAACTAAGCTACTGCATGACAAGAAGATTGCCATCAGAGTCTTTGAGCCAGAACAGAGAGTGCTTCTATATAATTCAAGGCTCAAATTCTTTCCCGGGAAGCTGAAATCCCGGTGGTCAGGACTGTTTGTGGTTACCAGAGCTTCACCATATGGTCATGTGGAAATACAGGAAGAGAATTCTGACAAAAAATTTACAGTGAATGGCCAGAGGTTGAAGCACTATCTTGGAGGCGAGATTGATCGCCAGAGGTCCACTCATCTGCTGAACTAGCAGAATTTACCGTCAAGCTAGTGACGTTAAAGAAGCGCTTGTTGGGAGACAACCCGATAAATTCGTATCCTTAGCTATTTTTTGTAGTAGTAGTTTTCTTCCTTATTTGATTTTTACTAAGTTTTTACTGTTTTCAGATCATGCAGAGGGAAAAAGTAAATCTACTGGAATAAAAATGCCTTCAGATGGGAAGCAATAATCATGTAAATAAAAGAAAGCAATATTAAATTGAAATACCTCAAATTGAATTAACAAAAGAACTTAAATCTGACATAGACATGCATGAAAAAATAAATAAAATAAAGAACCTGGGATTGAGAGTCACTCCTAAAACTAAGAGAAGTCCTAAATCCTAATCCTAGAAGAGAGAGGAGAGAACCTCTCTCTCTAAAAACTACATCTACTCCTAAAATTGTGAATTTGAGAGCCCTCTCATGAATAGATGCATTTCTCCACTTTATAGCCTCTAATCTGTGTTTTCTGGGCTGAGAACTGGGTCAAAAATAGCCCAGAATTCTCTGGTTGCGAATTCATTTGCGCTGATTTCCGTCTGCAACGCGGCCGCATGGATCACGCGGTCGCGTCGCCTAGCGTCAGGGGAACTATAGAATATTATATATCAAATCGAAGCCCCGGACGTTAGCTTTCCAACGCAACTAGAACCGCGTCGTTTGGATCTCTGTAGCTAAAGTTATAGCCGTTTGAGTGCAGAGAGGTCAGGCTGGATAGCTTAGCAATTTCTCCAACTTCTTGCATTCCTTCCACTTTTACATGCTTTCTTCCCATTCTCCAAGCCATTCCTGTCTTATAATATCTGAAAATACTTAACACACATATCAAGGTATCTAATGGTAATAAGAGAGGATTAATAATAAGCAAATATAAGATCAAAGAAGCATGTTTTCAATCAAAGCACATAATTAGGAAGGCAAATGTAAAACCATGCAAATAGTATGAATAAGTGGGTAAAGAGTTGATGAAATCCACTCAATTGAGCACAAAATAAACCATAAAATAGTGGTTTATCAACCTCCCCACACTTAAACACTAGCATGTCCTCATGCTAAGCTCAAGAGAAGCTATAAAGATGAAGAGGAATGGTATGAAATGCAACCTATGAATGCAACTACATGCTAAATGCTTTTACTTACTTGGTTAAGAGTAAATAAGTTCTTCAAGACAAATACAAACCAATTTCCACTAATTCAAATCATACAATAAAAAGTAACCCATGTTCCCACAATTTCCCCACACTTAGTTGATGCACAATCTCTATCTTAAGCTAACCAAAGATTCAATTGGGATATTTACTTATTTTTCTGCTTAAGGCTAGTGATGTGGTAAAATACAGAATAAATGGGGATTAAAAAAGGCTCAAAGTGGCTGACAAGGGTGATTTAAAGGGTAGGCTTATTTGGGGTAAGTGAGCTAAAATCAAATAATGGCCTCAATCATATGCAAGCATGTAAATATACTAAATATTGGACATATAGATTGGAACAAAATATAGATTACAATCATAGAGAAGGAAACACACAGGAATAAAATATTTATGGTTAAATAATGTAACCATGTAAATAAGCTCAAAATCTTACAGGTTGTGTGTTCTTTGGCTCAAAAAATCATGTTCCAAATACAACTTCAAACAAATTTACACATAAAATTTTTTTTAAAAATTTTTATTTAAATTAGTGAAAAATATTTTTTCAAAAATAGGATCTTAAAAAGAAACTTATTATTTTAACCAAGCAGTAACTAAATGAAAAAATCAAATAAACATGCAATTAAATATGCAAATGCAACAATTAACAAAGAAAATAAAATATTGGTGTTTGAGACAGGAAAATACTAACCCATGGAGATCGGTATCGACCTCCCCACACTTAAAGATTGCACCGTCCTCGGTGCATGCTAAGATGTGCAAGTGGATGGGGATTGTGGTTCCTCAGCTGGGGCTCTTTTTGTTCCTTTCCTTGCTGGCGGTTTGGGAGTAGCTTTTCTCCTTAAGGGCATGGGAGGTTGTGCTTGTTCTTCTTGAATCTCCATCTCTTGATCAACCTCTTCCAAGTCTTCAACCAGGGTATGCCTTGGAGGTTGTACACCCTCCTCAACATCAAATGCAACCGTCTTGGAAGGAGGCTCTATGTCTTGACTTTCCCATGGAGGTTCAGCATCTCGCAAGTCTTCAACCACTTTTTCCTCTTTAATAATTACTGCTTTGTCCAGTAGTTTTAATATAAAATCGTATTCATCCTTGATGATTTTCTTTCCATGATGACTCTTTTTAACTATTCTTTCATCATCAAGGGTCTTTACTACCTTCACCTTTAGGGCCTCCTCTAGGTCCTTATGAAGTATGGATTCGCGAAGATGATTCCTTCTTTCCTGTTCCATATCAATAGCATAATTGGGATCATCTTGCTCTTGGATTGATGGATGTGGGTGCTCTTCCATGGATGGTGGTGATGGGATGGAGAGATTATTCTGTGGTTGACAAGGAAGTGCACTAGAGCTTGAGGGTTGATTGTTGAAGGTATTTGGTGATCTGATTCGGACGACAAGAGCTTGTATAGTAGAGTTTAGATTGGCAAGTGCTTTCTCCATGGAGGTTTGGGGTGGATCTATGTATGGTTCATTTGGTTCATAAGGTGGTTGGTATGGTGGATGTGGGTTAGGGTCATATGCAGGTGAATGGTGGAAAGGGGCTTGTGAGTATGGTGGTCCAAAGTCATGTTGAGGAAATGATTCATAGGCATATGGTGGTGATTGTTGATAGTCCATTGGAGGTGGTTGTTGCCATGAGGGTTGATC
>NC_029791.2:9831932-9853708 GCF_000816755.2 Arachis ipaensis | reverse complement strand
TAAACCACAGTAAAATAACAAAAAGAGAAATTTTTATAAAAAATTTAGTTAAAAAAAAGTTTTTTTTTTTTGTTTTTTTTTTAAAGTCTAAAAATAAAAATTTTAAAAATAAAATAGAATAGAATAAAGTTTTGAGTTTAAAGTTTTTAAGTTTAAATTTTTAAAAGTTTTAAATTTAAATTTTTAAAAGTTTAAAGTTTAAAGTTTAAAGTTTTAAAGTTTAAAGTTTTTAAATTAAAAGTTTAAGTTTTAAATTTATTGGAAAATTAAATTTAAATAAAAAATAAAAATAAAATTTAAAAAATAAAGATAAATGATGATACTTGAGAGTGGGGAAACCGATACTCAGACCAATGTTATTACAACGTCCTTCTTCTTTAATGTTACTCTTGTTCGTAGTTCCAACCTTGTTAGTTTCTACCCTCTTCAAATTTTTAGATCAAAACGAAGAAAACAACTAAGAACAGCTTGAAGGTCAAGATGAACGTGAAGAACAACTCGAAGATCAAGATAAACACTAAGAACAAATTTTTGAAAAATTTTGTAATAAAAACCAATAACCTCTTAATTTATGAAAAAGCAAAAATAAAAATAAAAATAAAAATAAATAAACAAGCAAAAATAAAAAAAATATTTACAATAACCAATAATAAGGCACACATTTGCAATTTCCCAACAACGGCGCCATTTTGACGTTAGGATTTTTGTCAGTAAAGAATGTCATAAAAACAGTCGCATTGTAGATATAGTCTCTAAACCGACAAAAATCCCTTCGTACAAACGCTTTTGGTTGTCACAAGTAACAAACCCCTTTAAAATTGATAACCGAGTATTTAAACCTCGGGTCGTCTTCTCAAGGAATTGCAGGAAGTATGTTCTTATTATTGGTTATGAGTTTGTAAATTGGGAGTTTTGGATCAAAGTAAAAAGTTAGTTAAGTGACAAGTAAAATAAAATAATAACAATAAACTTAAACTCTTGGCAAGGTATTAGAAATTGAAAGTCCAGACCAAGTTATCCTTATCAATGATAATGAAAATTGAATCTTAATTTCACTTAGTTAACCCTTACTTAAAGCAGAGGAAGGTCAAGTGACTAGATAGTTTGATCTTCAAATCCTAGTTAATTCCTAAGAAAAGATTGGGATTATTGAAGCTCAGTTCAATTGGCAAGATAACAATTAACAATTATGCTGTTGAGTTGGATAACTCCTGAGTTACTGATTTCTTAACCAAAACCAAAAGGGAAAAAGTAAATCTACTGGAATAAAAATGCCTTCAGATGGGAAGCAATAATCATGTAAATAAAAGAAAGTAATATTAAATTGAAATACCTCAAATTGCATTAACAAAAGAACTTAAATCTGACATAGACATGCATGAAAAAATAAATAAAATAAAGAACCTGGGATTGAGAGTCACTCCTAAAACTAAGAGAAGTCCTAAATCCTAATCCTAGAAGAGAGAGGAGAGAACCTCTCTCTCTAAAAACTATATCTACTCCTAAAATTGTGAATTTGAGAGCCCTCTCATGAATAGATGCATTCCTCCACTTTATAGCCTCTAATCTGTGTTTTCTGGGTCGAGAACTGGGTTAAAAATAGCCCAGAATTCTCTGGTTGCGAATTCATTTGCGCTGATTTCCGTCACTTGCGACGCAGCCGCATGAATCACGCGGTCGCGTCGCCTAGCGTCAGGGGAACCATAGCATATTATATATCAAATCGAAGCCCCGGACGTTAGCTTTCCAACGCAACTAGAACCGCGTCGTTTGGATCTCTGTAGCTAAAGTTATAGCCGTTTGAGTGCAGAGAGGTCAGGCTGGACAGCTTAGCAATTTCTCCAACTTCTTGCATTCTTTCCACTTTTGCATGCTTTCTTCCCATCCTCCAAGCCATTCCTGTCTTATAATATCTGAAAATACTTAACACACATATCAAGGCATCTAATGGTAATAAGAGAGGATTAATAATAAGCAAATATAAGATCAAAGAAGCATGTTTTCAATCAAAGCACATAATTAGGAAGGCAAATGTAAAACCATGCAAATAGTATGAATAAGTGGGTAAAGAGTTGATGAAATCCACTCAATTGAGCACAAGATAAACCATAAAATAGTGGTTTATCAACCTTCCCACACTTAAACACTAGCATGTCCTCATGCTAAGCTCAAGAGAAGCTATAAAGATGAAGAGGAATGGTATGAAATGCAACCTATGAATGCAACTACATGCTAAATGCTTTTACTTACTTGGTTTAGAGTAAATAAGTTCTTCAAGACAAATACAAACCAATTTCCACTAATTCAAATCATACAATAAAAAACAAGTGAACCTGTAAGAAGACAGCTCATGAAAGCAGGGAACATAGAATTTAAGCGTTGAACCCTCACTAGAAGTGTATATCACTCTAATCTCTCAAGTGTATAGGGTAATTCACTCTAGTCTTCTCTAATCATGCTTTCTAAAACTTTGTTCTTCATCTAATCAATCAACAAAATTTAATATACCAATGCAAACATCATGAGGTCTTTTTTTCAAGGTTGTAATGGGGCTAAGGTAAGGGTAAAGGTATATATATGGCTAAGTGAGCTTTATAAATTGAATCTTTAATTAACCTAAGCTCTCACCTAATATACATATACTCTATATACTTTTAAATTCATGCCTAGCTACCCATAATTCCCACTTTTGTATAATTCCCATACTCATATACCGAATTTTCTTTAATTTTTATCACATGTGCATTGATTTTTCATTAACTTAACATTGGGGTAATTTTGTCCCCTCATTTATTTGCTTATTTATTGAATATTTTATTTTATTTTATTTTATTTTATTTTATTTATTTATTTATTTATTTTTTGAATCATAAAAGCAAACATAACTTATCAATGCACATGGATTTTTCATTATTTTTCTATTTTGATTTTTTATGAGTAGGTTCCCAAATTCCCAATATTCAAATAAACATGATACATTCCCTTATTAACCCATGTTCCCACAGTTTTCCCGCACTTAATTGTTGCACAATCCCTATCTTAAGCTAACCAAAGATTCAATTGGGATATTTACTTGTTTTTCTGCTTAAGGCTAGTGATGTGGTAAAATACAGAATAAATGGGGATTAAAAAAGGCTCAAAGTGGCTGACAAGGGTGATTTAAAGGGTAGGCTTATTTGGGGTAAGTGAGCTAAAATCAAATAATGGCCTCAATCATATGCAAGCATGTAAATATACTAAATATTGGACATATAGATTGGAACAAAATATAGATTACAATCATAGAGAAGGGAACACACAGGAATAAAATATTTATGGTTAAATAATGTAACCATGTAAATAAGCTCAAAATCTTACAGGTTGTGTGTTCTTTGGCTCAAAAAACCATGTTCCAAATACAACTTCAAACAAATTTACACATAAAAATTTTTTTAAAAATTTTTATTTAAATATTGAATAGTAGAATAACATAGAGAAGTGCATAATGCCATATGAGCTTTTTCACAAACACATAGCATGCATGGTGAAGAAGGTATAGAAAGTATTACAGTGAACATGCAAGCAATCCTTTAAAGAAGATAATAATAATTGTCAAACATATAATGAGGAATAATGACTCAAATAAAATCCTAACACCAATGAAAATAATGCAATGAAATAAAGTATGCAAATAAATGAAATAAAATAGAATGGAAGTGAAAGAAAATAAGAAAGGAAGAAGAAAGAAATAAGAAAAGAGAAGAAAAATAAGGATTCTGAGAAGAAAAGATAAGAAAATTGGCACTAATTTGGATAGGTTATGCGACGCTGGTGACGCGGTCGCGTGGGTGACGCGGTCGCGTGGTGCACGATAAGGTTGGGTGACGCGGACGCGTTGGGCATGCGATCGCGTGACTCAATTTGTGCTAGTGGCGCGAGTGCAGCCTCGTGGTCGCACAACTCTCTGTTCGAAACTCTTTTTGCCAAAATTCTGGGTGACGCGATCGCGTGGTCGACGCGATCGCGTGAGTGGCCATCTTCTTAAAATGACGCGGCCGCGTGGGGCACGCGTTCGCGTGGTAGGGCTTGGGCTACCAGCACGAGTCCAGCCCAACTCCAACTCAACTTTCGGCCATGCACCCTTTTTACGCCGATTTCAGGTCACGCGGCCGCGTGGGTGACGCGGTCGCGTGGGGTGATTTGTGCCATTGGCACGCCTCCAACGCTGCTCCTGCGAAACTCTCTGTTCGTTTTTATTTTTCTCCCCTTTCCTAGCGACGCGGACGCGTCGCTGATGCGGTCGCGTTGCGTGCTCGCTTTTCTCTCTTTTTTTTTTGTAATCTGAAAAATGCATAATGCAGTGTTAATATGAATGTGATGCAAAATTCCAGGTTCAATATAACAAAATAAAATAAAACTCAAAAACAAATAAAATTAAATAAAAATAAAAAAGGACGATCATACCATGGTGGGTTGTCTCCCACCTAGCACTTTTAGTTAAAGTCCTTAAGTTGGACATTTGATGAGCTTCCTGTTATGGTGGTTTATGCTTGTATTCATCCAGGAATCTCCACCAATGTTTGTATCTCCAGTAACCTCCGGGGTCCCAAACTAGGCATGTAAAACCCTTGAGCAGCTTCAAAAAGATTCTTAGGCTCCCGGGGTGTTGGATGTCAGAACAGATTCCAGGATCCCAAACTTTGCTTTTACACCCATTTTTGTCGGGATCTGTATTTTTCCAACTGGTTTTCTTTCCATGATGACTCTTTTTAACTATTCTTTCATCATCAAGGGTCTTTACTACCTTCACCTTTAGGGCCTCCTCTAGCTCCTTATGAAGTATGGATTCGCGAAGATGATTCCTTCTTTCCTGTTCCATATCAATAGCATAATTGGGATCATCTTGATCTTGGATTGATGGATGTGGGTGCTCTTCCATGGATGGTGGTGATGGGATGGAGAGATTATTCTGTGGTTGACAAGGAAGTGCACTAGAGCTTGAGGGTTGATTGTTGAAGGTATTTGGTGGTCTGATTCGGGCGACGAGAGCTTGTATAGTAGAGTTTAGATTGGCAAGTGCTTTCTCCATGGAGGTTTGGGGTGGATCTATGTATGGTTCATTTGGTTCATAAGGTGGTTGGTATGGTAGATGTGGGTTAGGGTCATATGCAGGTGAATGGTGGAAAGGGGCTTGTGAGTATGGTGGTCCAAAGTCATGTTGAGGAAAGGATTCATAGGCATATGGTGGTGGTTGTTGATAGTCCATTGGAGGTGGTTGTTGCCATGAGGGTTGATCAAATCCTTGTAGCTCCTCCCATCTTTGATTGTTCCAACCTTGATGCCTGTTCTCATTGTAATTTCTTCTTCGTGCAACATTATTGTAACCAGACTCATAGCCAAAGGGGTGAGAGTTCATAGTAGTAAATAGAAATAAAAAATAAAAAATAAAAAAAAAATAAAAAATAAATTTAAATTAAAAAGTTATTTAAATTTTGAATTTGAAAATTAAATTTTTGAAATTTGAAATTTGAAATTTTGAAATTTGAAATTTGAAATTTGAAATAAGATAAGATAAGATAAAAATTTTAAAAATAAAAATCTGAATTTTTTTTTGTTTTTTTTTTTGAAAAAAAATTGATTTAAAAAATATTTTTAAAGAGAAAAACAATAAAATAACACCAAATTTCAAATTTTTAGATCAAAACGAAGAAAACAACTAAGAACACAGCTTGAAGGTCAAGATGAACGCGAAGAACAACTCGAAGATCAAGATAAACACTAAGAACAAATTTTTGAAAAATTTTGCAATAAAAACCAATAACCTCTTAATTTATGAAAAAGAAAAAATAAAAACAAAAATAAAAACAAATAAACAAGAAAAAATAAAAAAAATATTTACAATAACCAATAATAAGGCACACGTTTGCAATTTCCCGGCAACGGCGCCATTTTGACGTTAGGATTTTTGCCAATAAAGAATGTCATAAAAACAGTCGCGTTGTAGATATAGTCTTTAAACCGACAAAAATCTCTTCGTATAAACGTTTTTGGTTGTCACAAGTAACAAACCCTTTTAAAATTGATAACCGAGTATTTAAACCTCGGGTCGTCTTCTCAAGGAATTGCAGGGAAGTATGTTCTTATTATTGGTTATGAGTTTGTAAATTGGGGGTTTTGGATCAAGGTAAAAAGTTAGTTAAGTGACAAGTAAAATAAAATAATAACAATAAACTTAAACTCTTGGCAAGGTATTAGAAATTGGAAGTCCAGACCAAGTTATCCCTATCAATGATAATGAAAATTGAATCTTAATTTCACTTAGTTAACCCTTACTTATAGCAGAGGAAGGTCAAGTGACTAGATAGTTTGATCTTCAAATCCTAGTTAATTCCTAAGAAAAGATTGGGATTATTGAAGCTCAGTTCAATTGGCAAGATAACAATTAACAATTATGCTGTTGAGTTGGATAACTCCTGAATTACTGATTTCTTAACCAAAACCAAAAGGGAAAAAGTAAATCTATTGGAATAAAAATGCCTTCAGATGGGAAGCAATAATCATGTAAATAAAAGAAAGCAATATTAAATTGAAATACCTCAAATTGCATTAACAAAAGAACTTAAATCTGACATAGACATGCATAGAAAAATAAATAAAATAAAGAACCTGGGATTGAGAGTCACTCCTAAAACTAAGAGAAGTCCTAAATCCTAATCCTAGAAGAGAGAGGAGAGAACCTCTCTCTCTAAAAACTACATCTACTCCTGAAATTGTGAATTTGAGAGCCCTCTCATGAATAGATGCATTTCTCCACTTTATAGCCTCTAATCTGTGTTTTCTGGGCCGAGAACTGGGTCAAAAATAGCCCAGAATTCGCTGGATGCGAATTCATTTGCGCTGATTTCCGTCACTTGCGACGTGGCCACATAAATCACGCGGTCGCGTCGCCTAGCGTCAGAGGAACTATAGCATATTATATATCAAATCGAAGCCCCGGACGTTAGCTTTCCAAAACAACTGAAACCGCGTCGTTTGGATCTCTGTAGCTAAAGTTATAGCCGTTTGAGTGCAGAGAGGTCAGGCTGGACAGCTTAGCAATTTCTCCAACTTCTTGCATTCCTTCCACTTTTGCATGCTTTCTTCCCATCCTCCAAGCTATTCCTGCCTTATAATATCTGAAAACACTTAACACACATATCAAGGCATCTAATAGTAATAAGAGAGGATTAATAATAAGCAAATATAAGATCAAAGAAGCATGTTTTCAATCAAAGCACATAATTAGGAAGGCAAATGTAAAACTATGCAAATAATATGAATAAGTGGGTAAAGAGTTGATGAAATCCACTCAATTGAGCACAAGATAAACCATAAAATAGTGGTTTATCAGTCGCTGACGCGTACGCGTCAGATGGGTGTGCGTGAAAAATAAAAATGAACAAAGAGTTATGCGGGAGTGGCACATGAATGACGCCGTTCGCACAAACAAGCCCATGCGAACGCGTACCCCAGCGTGCGCGTCATTCGTGATTTTGGCACTCCACGCGTATGCGTACCCCACGCGTGCGCGTCATTCGTGATTTTGGCACTCCACGCGTATGCGTCATCTAAATAAGTGTTTGGGCAGAGAGTTGTGCTGGCTTAGGGCTGGAAGTGTGCTAGAAGCACAAAACTTGTTCACGCGTACGGGTCCCTGACGCGTGCGCGTCCCTGACACGTGCGCGTCCCTGACGCGTGTGCGTCATCTGCACAAATGGCCATCCACACGTGCACATGCATGACGCGCACGCGTCTCATGAAATTATTGGTTCCCAAGCCACGCGAACAGAGAGTTGTGCGTGTGCGCAGGTGGCTTCGTGCGAATCGCACAAATCATGGGCATGTGGACGCGTGCCTGACGCTCACGCGTCATTAAGGAAAATTCGTGACCCACGCGTACGCGTGCTGTACGCATACGCGTCGCCTTCGCCGCACAACTACACTAGTTTGTCGCCCAATTTTAATTTTCTCTCTCTCTCCCAATCCTAATTCTCTCTTGTTCTTTTATCCTTTTATTCTTCTTTCATCATAATCGTTGTTTCTTTCTGTTTTCAGTTCTTCTTTGCTTGAGGACAAGCAAACCTTTAAGTTTGGTGTTGATGCTTCGCTTAGAAATTTTCTGTTTATTCTTATGGCACCAAAGGGAGGCGAATCATCTTCACAGGAGGAGCACAACCTGAAGAATAAAACGACCGCTAGGATAACTAAGGTGGTCGAGTTCCTTTCATTCTATATTCCTTCCCGCTTTTACTATATTATGTTCCAGTTTTCTGCTATTTTGCTTTGTTTGTTGATTGATCCTTTATTAGTTAGAATCCTAGGTCTAGTTTAGTTTTCTCTTAATTGCTTTAATTCCGAAAAGATGTCTCATGTATTACTCACTGAGCTTGAATTCAAATAAAAAATACAGAAGTGATGTATTGCATGAGAAAGTGAGTTTATATTGAAGAATAGTCTTATTTACTTAGATGTGGTGGTACTTTCTGTGATTCTGAATGCATGACATGAACAGTGCATATTTAAATTTGAATCAAAGAATGTTGATGTACAAGGAACAGGAATTTAGAGAATTATTATGATTTCTCTGAAATTAATAAAAGTTTAATCCTTGAAGCAAAAGAAACAGCAAAAGAAAAATAAAAGCAAGGTCCAAGACTCTGAGCATCAATGACTAGGGAGGTCAGACATGATTAAAAGCTCAAAGAGTTGTTTCCCTAGTCACATGCTTGTGGTGTTTCTGTGTCAAGTAATCCTTGAGACAGAACATTTAGAGTCAAGATCAATTGCAGAGTACACCAAAGGCTTTGAGCACCACTGTCTGGGAGTAACTGAAAAAAAAATTTAAAATACAAATAAAAATAATAATATTTAGAACGTAAAGAGAGTTCCCCAGTTAAGTGCTTGTGGTGTTTTTGTGTCAAGTAAAGCTTGAGACAAAATATTTAAAATCACGGCTAGGCTCAAGGTGCAAAGCACCAGAAAAAAATTTACTGTGTTCAAGGATTAAATTGAGTTACAAAAGATCAGAGAATTCATAATGTAATCCGGATTCTAATTCAGAATGACAGTGACATCCTTCTGATTCAAAGGAGAGTGAGATGCCAAAACTATCCAGGATTGCAGTTGTAAACCCCACTATAAGAAGAGACATGAGCTTAATCGAACTCTCATTCTCATGCAAATTCACATCCTAAGCCTATATTAGTTATGGTTGCTTGAGGACAAGCAACAATTCAAGTTTGGTGTTGTGATGCGTGAGCATCTTTTCTATCTTTTCCTAGTAAATTTGCATCTAATTTGTTGAGTTTAATAAAGAATTAATTATCTTTTAGCCAATATGGATGCTACTTTGAGTTTTTTTGCAATTTTGTTTATTTTAGGTAGCATTCGGATGGATTTGATGGAGTTTCTGCAGCACAAGAACCAAAGGAGATGGCAGCGAGGAGCGACGCGTACGCGTGACTGATGCGTGTGCGTGATTTGGACCTTTCCATGGCGACGCGTGCGCATGACTGACGCGTACGCGTGATTTGAAGATTTGCTCAGCGACGCGTGCACGTGACTGACGCGTGCACATGACACGCGAAGAAGACCATCGACGCATACGCGTGACATGCGCCACGTGCAGAAAACGCATAAAAATGCTGGGGGCAATTTCTGGGCTGTTTTGACTCAGTTTTCAGCCCAGAAAACACATATTAGAAGCTGCAGAATAGACAAAACGAGTGGTCCCCACCCATCAACTGAAGACTTGTTAATTAATTCTAATTTAAATTCAAATATTTTTTTAGAAAAAGATATTATTTTAGTTTTAGATAATAGATTTTAAATAAAATTAGGATTAGATATAGAAGGGGATTCCAACAGGGGGATTCCAGCCCAACATTATTCCATTCCAATTTACAATCCTAGTTTTCTACTCTGAACTATGAGCAACTAAACCTCAATTGTTAAGGTTAGGAGCTCTGTCTATTTGTATGGATTGATTTTATTGCTTTTTCTATTTTAATTCATGTATGGATTTATAATTTAAGAATTGTTTTCGCTCTTTATCTTATGAATTTGGGTGGAACGGAAGTATGACCCTTTTCTACTTGAGTTCTTGTATAACTTGGAAAAGCTCTTTACTTGAACAACATCTTGAAAACACATTCTCCTAAATTTTAATTATCTGGATTTAACGGGATACATGACATATAATCCTTTTATTTTTGGGTAATTAGAGTTTTTGTGGCATATAAACTGGAATTTGATCATCACCCTCTAATTGGAATTAATTGACCAAGGAATTGGCAGTTGATGAAAATTAGAGGAGATTAGAAAGGTCTAAGGAATTAGGGTCTAGTCACATATAATTTGCCATAAATTAATTCCTACAGGATTAAAATAGTTAGTAAGAAAAGTGAATCCGGAAAAATAGATAACTCTGAACCCTTAACTGCCTTCTCCATACTTTACTCCCAACCCATTTACTTTACTATTTTAATTTCTGTACAATTGTTTAATGCTCTTTGAATATTCAAACACTCTTTTCTGTTTGTCTAAATAAGCCAATTAATCAATCATTGTTGCTTAGTCCATCAATCCTCGTGGGATCGACCCTCACTCACTCACCTGAGGTATTACTTGGTACGACCCGGTGCACTTACCGGTTAGTTTGTGGGTTAGAAATTACCATACCAGCTGCAGAATGCGCCTCATGCCCTGCCACCAGTACTGAGCTTCACCATGCAACTGGTAGGTTCCAAACTCAACCCACTGTTCATCCGGAACCTGTTGCGCCTGTAATGCTCGCTCAATGGCCTGTATCCAGTTATCAGCATCGATTGGATTCAAGGTTCCTCTGAAAGTTGGAGGGTGAACCTTCAAGAAGGAAGAGAGCGTCATCGGACCATTATCACCATTATTGCCATTGTTCCCATTATTTATTTGGTTTCCCAGGGCTTCAGTTGTCGCTTGCATAGCTGTTGCCATATTGCCCAAGGTAGCCATGAAGTCTATAGGGTCAGGAATATTCCCTGATGCTTCAGGTATAGCATTGCCTATTCGGCCTCTACCTCGCCCGCGTCCGCGTCCGCGTCCGCGTCCGCGTCCGCGTCCGCGTCCGCGTCCGCGAGTAGACATCTGGTCCCTATACACACCAAACAAGTGATATCAAGTTGATCAGTATCAATATCTCAAGTTCAGTGCTTAAGTCCCAAATGCATGCTCATGAACGTTTATGCCACATATATCAGTTAGATATCCTAATAGCACATAAACAATGGTGTGCGAAATCGTGATCATTCCATTCCTTGGTAACGGCGCTAAAAACTCAACACGCACGTTCATGATATTATATCTATTTCACAACTTCGTACAACTGACCAGCAAGTGCACTGGGTCGTCCAAGTAATAAACCTTACGTGAGTAAGGGTCGATCCCATGGAGATTGTCGGCTTGAAGCAAGCTATGGTCACCTTGTAAATCTCAGTCAGGCGGATTAAATTGTATTAAGAAATTATAGTGGATGAAAATAAATAAAATATAAAATAGGATAGGGATACTTATGTAAAACATTGGTGAGAATTTCAGATAAGCGTATAGAGATGCTTTCGTTCCTCTGATCTCTGCTTTCCTACTATCTTCATCCAATGAATCCTACTCCTTTCCATGGCAAGCTTTATGTAGGGCATCACCGTTATCAATGGCTACATCCCATCCTCCTGTGAAAATGGTCCAATGCTCTGTCACTGCATGGCTAATCATCTGTCGGTTCTCGATCATACTGGAATAGGATTTACTATCCTTTTGCGTCTGTCACTACGCCCAGCACTCGCGAGTTTGAAGCTCGTCACAGCCATCCCTTCCCAGATCCTACTCGGAATACCACAGACAAGGTTTAGACTTTTCGGATCTCAGGAATGGCCATCCATGGGTTCTAACTTATACCACGAGGACGCTAATAACTCGGACTCGGTCCCCTGTATTAGATATCCAAGAGATATCCATTCAATCAAAGGTAGAACGGAAGTGGTTGTCAGGCACGTGTTCATAGGGGAATGATGATGACTTTGTCACGATCATCACATTCATGTTGAAGTGCGAATAAATATCTTAGAAGCGGAATAAGTTGAATTGAATAGAAAAAGCAGTAGTACTTTGCATTAATCTTTGAGGAACAGTAGAGCTCCACACCTTAATCTATGGTGTGTAGAAACTCTACCATTGAAAAATACATAAGTGAAAGGTTCAGGCATGGTTGAATGGCCAGCTCTCATGATCTAAGAACTAAACGTCCTAAGATGATCCAAAGATGTCTAATACAATAGTAAAAAGTCCTATTTATACTAAACTAGTTATTAGGGTTTACAGAATTGAGTAAATGATGTAGAAATCCACTTCTGGGGCCCACTTGGTGTGTGCTTGGGCTGAGCTTGAAGTTTACACGTGGAGAGGTCATTCTTGGAGTTGAACGCCAGTTTGTAATGTGTTTCTAGCGTTGAACTCCACTTTGCAACTTGTTTCTGGCGTTTGACTCCAGAATGCAGCATGGAACTGGCGTTGAACACCAGTTTACGTCGTTAATTCTTATTCAAAGTATGGACTATTATATATTGCCGGAAAGCCCTGGATGTCTACTTTCCAACGCAATTGGAAGCGCGCCATTTGAAGTTCTGTAACTCCAGAAAATCCACTTTGAGTGCAGGGAGGTCAGAATCCAACAGCATCTGCAGTCCTTCTTCAACCTCTGAATCTGATTTTTGCTCAGGTCCCTCAATTTCAGCCAGAAAATATCTAAAATCACAGAAAAACACACAAACTCATAGTAAAGTCCAAAAATGTGATTTTTAATTAAAAACTAATAAAAATATACTAAAAACTAACTAAATCATAATGAAAACATACTAAAAACAATGCCAAAAAGCGTATAAATTATCCGCTCATCACAACACCAAACTTAAATTGTTGCTTGTCCCCAAGCAACTGAAAATCAAATAGGATAAAAAGAAGAGAATATACTATAAGTTCCAAAATATCAATGAAACATAGCTCCAATCAGATGAGCGGGACTTGTAGCTTTTTGCCTCTTGAATAGTTTTGGCATCTCACTTTATCCATTGAAGTTCAGAATGATTGGCATCTATGGGAACTCAGAGTTCAGATAGTGTTATTGATTCTCCTAGTTCAGTATATTGATTCTTGAACACAACTACTTTATAAGTCTTGGCCGTGGCCCTAAGCACTTTGTTTTCCAGTATTACCACCGGATACATAAATGCCACAGACATATAATTGGGTGAACCTTTTCAGATTGTGACTCAGCTTTGCTAAAGTCCCCAATTAGAGGTGTCCAGGGTTCTTAAGCACACTCTTCTTTTGCTTTGGACCTTGACTTTAACCGCTCAGTCTCAAGTTTTCACTTGACACCTTCACGCCACAAGCACATGGTTAGGGACAGCTTGGTTTAGCCGCTTAGGCCAGGATTTTATTTCTTTAGGCCCTCCTATCCACTGATGCTCAAAGCCTTGGGATCCTTTTTATTTACCCTTGCCTTTTGGTTTTAAGGGTTGTTGGCTTTTTGCTCTTGCCTTTTGGTTTTAAGAGCTTTTGGCTTTTTCTGCTTGCTTTTTCTTTTTCTTTCTATTATTTTTTTTCCTTTTTTTTTCGCCATTTTTTTCTGCAAGCCTTTGTATTCACTGCTTTTTCTTGCTTCAAGAATCATTTTTATGATTTTTTAGATTATCAAATAACATTTCTCCTTATCATCATTCTTTCAAGAGCCAACATATTTAACATTCATAAACAACAACTTCAAAAGACATATGCACTGTTCAAGCATTCATTCAGAAAACAAAAAGTATTGTCACCACATCAAAATAATTAAACTAGTTTCAAGGATGAATTCGAAACCATGTACTTCTTGTTCTTTTGTAATTAAAACAATTTTTTTATTCAAGAGAGGTGATGGATTCATAGGACATTCATAACTTTAAGGCATAGACACTTAAATACTAGTGATCATGAAGACAAAAAAAATAAACAAACATAAAGCATAAAAATCGAAAAACAGGAAAATAAATAAACAAGGAGATTAAGGAATGAGTCCACCTTAGTAAGGGTGGCGTCTTCCTCTTCTTGAAGAACCAATGGTGCTTTTGAGCTCCTCTATGTCTCTTCCTTGTCTTTCTTGCTCCTCCCTCATAGCTCTTTGATCTTCTCTAATTTCATGGAGGATGATGGAGTGCTCTTGATGTTCCACCCTTAATTGTCCCATGTTGGAACTTAATTCACCTAGGGAAGTGTTGATTTGTTCCCAATAGTTTTGTGGAAGAAAGTGCATTCCTTGAGGCATCTCAGGGATTTCATGGTGAGGAATTTCCTCATGCTCATGTTGAGGTCCATGCTCTCTTGTTTGCTCCATCTTTTTCTTAGTGATGGGCTTATCCTCTTCAATGAGGATGTCTCCCTCTATGTCAATCCCAGCCGAATTGCAGAGGTGGCAAATGAGGTGAGGAAAGGCTAACCTTACCAAGTTGGAGGACTTGTCAGCCACCTTGTAGAGTTCTTGAGGTATAATCTCATGAACCTCCACTTCCTCCCCAATCATGATAATATGGATCATGATGGCCGGTCTATAGTAACTTCAGACCGGTTACTAGTAGGAATGATTAAGCATTGAATGAACTCCAACCATCCTCTAGCTACTGGTTTGAGGTCAAGCCTTCTTAGTTGAACCGGCTTGCCTTTTGAGTCAATTTTTCATTGAGCTCCTTCCACACATATGTCCATGAGGACTTGGTCCAACCTTTGATCAAAGTTGACTCTTCTAGTGTAGGGGCGTGCATTCTCTTCCATCATTGGTAGGTTGAACGCCAACCTTACATTTTCTGGACTGAAATCTAAGTATTTCCCCCGAACCATGGTGAGCCAATTCTTTGGGTTCGAGTTCACACTTTGATCATGGTTTCTAGTGACCCATGCGTTTGCATAGAACTCTTGAACCATTAAGATCCCGACTTGTTGAATGGAGTTGGTGAGGACTTCCCAACCTCTTCTTTGGATCTCAAGTCGGATCTCCGGATACTCATTCTTTTTGAGTTTGAAAGGAACCTCAGGGATCACTTTCTTCTTGGCCACAACTTCATAGAAGTGGTCTTGATGGACCTTAGAGATGAATCTCTCCATCTCCCATGACTCAGAGGTGGACGCAATTGCCTTCCCTTTCTTCTTTCTAGAGGTTTCTCTGGCCTTAGGTGCCATGATTGGTTATGGAAAAATAAAAGCTATGCATTTACCACACCAAACTTAAAATGTTTGCTCGTCCTCGAGCAAAGAAAAAGAGAAAGAAGTAGAAGAAGAAGAAAAATGGAGGAGATGGAGGGAGAGGTGGTTTCGGCCAAGGGGTGAAGAAAGGGATGTGTTGTGTGAAAATGAAGAGGGAATGAGGGGTTTATATAGGAGTGGGGAGGGGTTAGGGTTCGGCCATTTAGGGTTGGGTTTGGGAGGGAAATTATTTTGAATTTAAAGGTAGGTGGGGTTTTTGGGGAAGAGAAGATGGATGTGAGTGGTGAAGAGGTGATGGGAGAGAGTGATTGAGTTGATTGGTGAGGGGTATTTGGGGAAGAGTGTTATGAAAAGGTGTGAAGAGGAGAGAAGAAAGGTAAATGGGGATCCTGTGGGGTCCACAGATCCTGAGAGAATCCTGTGGGGTCCACAGATCCTGAGGTGTTTGAGGATTTCTCATCCCTTCACCTTTGAGGCGTGTAAATGCCCTCTGTAGGCAATCCTGGCGTTTAACGCCAGATTGCAGCATGTTTCTGGCATTAAACGCCACTTCCATGCTTGTTTTGGGCGTTCAACGCCAGTCTGCAGCATGTTTCTGGCGTTGAATGCCAGTTTTCCTCTGAGGTACATTCCTGGCGTTTAAACGCCAGAATGCTGCTTGTTTCTGGCGTTTAACGCTAGTTTCATGCTCTGTTCTGGCGTTAAACGCCAGCCAAATGCTCCTTACTGGCGTTTAAACGCCAGTAAGCCCTTCCTCTAGGGTGTTCTATTTTCAATGCTATTTTTTATTCTATTTTTGATTTTTCAGTAGTTTTTGTGACTCCACATGATCATCAACCTAATAAAACATGAAATAACAAAGAGAAAATAAAATAAAAATGATTAAATAACATTGGGTTGCCTCCCAACAAGCGCTTCTTTAATGTCAATAGCTTGACAGTGGGCTCTCATGGAGCCACACAGGTGATCAGGTCAATTTTATAGACTCCCAACACCAAACTTAGAGTTTGGATATGGGAGTTCAACACCAAACTTAGAGTTTGGTTGAAGCCTCCCAACACCAAACTTAGAGTTTGACTGTGGGGGCTTTGGTTGACTCTGCAGTGAGAGAAGCTTTTCATGCTTCCTCTCCATGGTTACAGAAGGAGATCCTTGAGTTTTAAACACAAGGTTATCTTCATTTAGTTGAAGGATCAATTCTCCTCTGTCCATATCAATCACAGCTCTTGCTGTGGCTAGGAAGGGTCTTCCAAGGATGATGGATTCATCCTCTTCCTTCCCAGTGTCTAGGATTATGAAATCAGCAGGGATGTAAAGGCCTTCAACCTTTACTAACACGTCTTCTACTTGACCATAAGCCTGTTTTCTTGAGTTGTCTGCCATCTCTAGTGAGATTCTGGCAGCTTGTACCTCAAAGATTCCCAATTTTTCCATTACAGAGAGGGGCATGAGGTTTATCCCTGACCCAAGGTCACATAGAGCCTTCTCAAAGGTCATGGTACCTATGGTACAAGGTATTAAGAACTTTCCAGGATCCTGTTTCTTCTGAGGCAATCTCAGTTGATCCAGATCACTCAGTTCATTGATGAGCAAGGGAGGTTCATCTTCCCAAGTCTCATTACCAAATAATTTGGCATTCAGCTTCATGATAGCACCAAGGTACTTGGCAACTTGCTCTTCAGTAACATCTTCATTCTCTTCAGAGGAAGAATACTCATCAGAGCTCATGAATGGCATAAGGAGGTTCAATGGAATCTCTATGGTCTCTAGATGAGTCTCAGATTCTTTTGGTTCCTCAGAGGAAAATTCCTTATTAATCACTAGACGTCCCAGGAGGTCTTCCTCACTGGGATTCACGTCCTCCTCCTCTCTTGTGGGTTCGGCCATGATGGTTAATTCAATGGCCTTGCACTCTCCTTTTGGATTTTCTTCTGTATTGCTTGGGAGAGTACTAGGAGAGATTTCAGTGACCCTTTTACTCAGCTGGCTCACTTGTGCCTCCAAATTTCTAATGGAGGACCTTGTTTCATTCATAAAACTTAGAGTGGCCTTAGATAGATCAGAGACTATATTTGCCAAGCTAGATGGATTCTGCTCAGAACTCTCTGTCTTTTGTTGAGTGGATGATGGAAAAGGCTTGCTATTGCTAAACCTATTTCTTCCACCATTATTAAAGCCTTGTTAAGGCTTTTGTTGATCCTTCCATGAGAGATTTGGGTGATTTCTCCATGAGGGATTATAGGTGTTTCCATATGGTTCACCCATGTAATTCACCTCTGCTATTGCAGGGTTCTCAGGATCATAAGCTTCTTCTTCAGAAGATGCCTCTTGAGTACTATTGGATGCAGCTTGCATTCCATTCAGACTCTGAGAAATCATATTGACTTGTTGAGTCAATATTTTATTCTGAGCCAATATAGCATTCAGAGTATCAATTTCAAGAACTCCCTTCTTCTGAGGCATCCCATTACTTACAGGGTTCCTTTCAGAAGTGTACATGAACTGGTTATTTGCAACCATGTCAATGAGTTCTTTAGCTTCTGCAGGCATTTTCTTTAAAAAGGATCTTCAGATGGAAGTCCATGAAACTTGCAGTTCTGCTGCATCAGAGAAACTAATTGAGGTTTCAGCTCAAAGTTATTTGCTCCAATGGCAGGGATGGAGATGCTTCTTCCATGTAAATTGGAATTAGGTGCAGTAAAGTCACCAAGCATCCTCCTTGCATTATTATTATTTTCGGCTGCCATCTCCTTTTCCTGTTCGAAAATTTCTGTAAGGTTGTCTCTGGATTGTTGTATTTTAGCTTCTCTTAGTTTCCTTTTTAGAGTCCTTTCAGGTTCAGGATCTGCTTCAACAAGAATGTTCTTGTCCTTGCTCCTGCTCATATGAAAAAGAAGAAAACAGAAAATAATAGGGATCCTCTTTGCCTCAGTAGAGAGAGGTTCCTTTGTGTGAGTAGAAGAAGAAAAGAATGTAATGTAAAGAAGAGAAGAGGAAAAACTCGAACACAGAGAGGGAGGTGGTGTTCGAATTTTTAGATGGGAGAGAAGTGTTAGTAGATGAATAAATAAATAGAAGGAGATGGGAGAGAGAATTTTGAAATTTAATTAAAATAAAAATTAAAATTGAAAGTTAGATTTCGAAAATTAAAGTTGAAATTAAATTAAAATTAAAACAATTAGTTAATTAAAAAGAAATTTTGAAAAAGGAGAGAGGAAATTTTCAAAAATAAGAGAGAGAGGATTAGTTAGGTAGTTTTGAAAAAGATATGATTGAAACAAAAAGATAAGATTGATTGAAAAAGTTTTGAAATTTGTTTTTGAAAAAGATATGATTGAAATTTAAAAAGATATGATTGAAACAAAAAGATAAGATTTGAAAATCAATTTTAAAAAGATAAGAAGTTAGAAAAGATTTTGAAATTGAATTTGAAAAAGATATGATTGAAATTTTAATTTGAAAAAGATTTGAAAAGAAAATTAAAAAGATTTGATTTTGAAAACTAAAGTTGATTACTTGACTAACAAGAAACTAAAAAGATTGATGGTTTCAGTGGCTAAGAGAAGGGGGGGTTGAATCTTAGCCCCCTTTTTATGTTGCTAACACTTGCTGAACTTCAGAGAAGACTTTTCTGTTTTTGCTCGTCACTGGACACGAGAAACTTTGTTTTGTCTCGTCCCTAGCCACGAGACTTTTCTTTTTGTCTCGTCACTTTGCACGAGATAATATTAGTTTTTGCTCCTGTGCAGTAGAAATAGAAATGTAGAAGAGTTGAAGATTACACCCAGATATATCCTGGTTCAGCTGCTAAGTGCAGTGCAGCCTACATCCAGTCTCCATCACAAACATGATGGAGTTTCACTATAATCAATCTGATTACAACTTGTAAAGTGCTAACCCAACTTACAAGGGGATTCCCACAGAATCATGAAACACAACATAGATGAACAAAGGAACTCTAAGACATCTATGGCTTTTTCTTTTAATTTTGCACTCTCTGCCTTTTTCCGCTCTATGGCTTTTTCATTACAAACCTCACTGTTTGCCTTTTACCATGAGACTCAAGACATGACAAAATTAAACAGAAAAATACAAAACAGAATACATTGAAGGAGAAGAGAAAACTGTTAGCTCAGGTAGCTCTGAGAACACTGTGCCTTGCACTCTCAAATTTTCTCCTTGCTTCAAACAGTGGCTGTCCACCCTTAATATAGAAGAGGGGAGTCTAAATGTCACATAGCTCCCCCTTGATGTATGCTTATTTTTCCAAGGGAAGCATAAACCTGTAACATTTGAATCAAGCTTCTAATGACAATGTTATTTAGCATATTTTATGATGCTAAATGCTTGATTTATGAGCAGTTTTAATTGATAATCAAATTTCTTTTGATATCACAAACTGATTTACTGCTCAAACAATTTCATATCAAAATATTTTTCAAATCCTTTCCTGTTAAAAATATCAGAGCAAAACAGCATGATGGAAAAGTATTTGAGCAAACAAACAGGGCAGTTTTAATACATGGTTTAAAGGAACTGCCAAAAATAAGTTTTTAATCAAAAAAATTTATCAATGATGAATCAGTAATCAGGCATTAAAATAATTCAACCATGATTATAAACCAAATGCCAAATGATCATTAATTAATCCTGATAAACTAAGCAGCAACATTAGTGAATGTATCATGATAAACTAAGCAACAACCATGGTGAATGCAATGACAACATGCATTCTTTGAACAAGGGTGATCATTAATTTTCAATTTTGAAAATTTCATCCCCTGTTCCCCTGTTTTCATCCAGCCCCTGTTTCGTTCCAATTTCAATTTTGGAACCTAAGTTTCCTCCCCCTTTTGTCATCATGGGGGCACCTGCACAAAATATTGTTACAGAAAACAGAACATGCAATATAACAGTTCAAAACATAACCAAACAGTGTCATCAAAGTATCTCCTAGGCAGCTATTGTCAATTGCAACCTAAACAAAAAACAAAAGAGCTAATTGAGCCAAATTGTGCCAATATCAAACAGTAACCAGAGAGTTAATCATCAAAAAGATTAAAGTAGGGCTCCTCCTCGGCGCCATCACTGCCAGCTTCTTTTTCAAGGCTTTCCAACATTAGACTGACCCTTTCTTGACATTTCTTCCATGCCAATTCATTCTCATAAGCAAGCTTGCGGGCAGACTTGTGAAATTGAACCATGAGATCGGACATATTGGTGAATTCTGTGAGAATCTCTCTGATGGAACTAGTCATCTTTGAGGATTCTGGGCGGCCTTCAAAATCATCATCAGATTTCTTTCCTCTTTTTGCAGCTCCGCCTGCTCTAATCATGGAAACACGGTTCTCTACATCCTCATTGGTTAAATCTACCTTAAAGTACTCAAAAATGCATGTAAGAAACATTCCATAAGGTAGAAAGGCTACCATCAATAAACCTTAGATTTGCATAGTGCCTAACCAGCCCTGGGTACACCATTTTATGAATATGAAGCAGAGGTGACCATTTAAGACCTTCAAACATGGGCTGTAAATCGAGTCCTTTGGATGCCAGAGATTTTAGATTCACTAGATAAGAGAGACACAAATGCCGTTTCTCTAGGACGTCATTGTGGAATTCAAAAGCAGCACACGTAGAGAACCTGGAAGGATCGAAATGTGAGTGTTGTTTGTGAAACTTGTTCTTGAATTCCATTGACCCAAGGTTTGCGGGTTCTCTGGTCTCATGGAACTCGAAACCCTTCGTCTTCTTGGAACTCTTTCCGGATGCATGTGGAGAGGTTCTTTTTGGCGATGATGGAGAAGGTGAGGTATGAGACTCCTCTACTTCCTCTTCAATGCTGGGCTCCTTCGTCTTCTCGCTCTTCCTTCTTCCAGAAGATTTTTGAGCAATAACTTTGCGCCTCATAGTCTCGGTTCTCTTGGAGGGGGGTGAAAGAGAAGAGGAGGAAGTGGAATGGATGTGAATGTGGGTGTGTGATTGGGGTGTAGAAGGTTTTTGAGATTGGCGAATTCTCTCACTCTTCCTTGGGGCTGTTTTCTTTTTCATAATGAAGGAGATCAATGGAGATGGAAGTTGGAGATGAAGGGGTGGCCGAATAGTGAGGTGAGTGATGGGAGGTTAGAGAAGCATTAAATGCTTAATTGGAGAGAGAATGAGAGAAGTTATTACCCATTAAGAGAGCGGTTATTATCCATGAGGGGGTTTCAAAAACTAAAAAGAGGTTTCCCTAAATCAAGGGATTAGTTGGAGGGAAAGATTTGATTTGACAATATGCTTCTTCCAACAAGATTTGATGAGACAACCAAGGGATTTTGTTGATTTAATTTTTCAAAAGAAATAAAACTAACAAAACTGTCATGGTGGGGTCAAAGAATTTTTTTTGGTGGGGCCCATAAAATTTGAATTCTGCGTTGCCTCCCCCTTGACCACAGCTCTTCCATTCTGCCATTTATTGTTTCTCGTCCAAACCTACGAGCAAAAAGCTG
>NC_029791.2:9811537-9821021 GCF_000816755.2 Arachis ipaensis | reverse complement strand
TTACACTCAGCCTTGGTTTTAATAACAAAAAATGAATGTGGCTGATTTAATGTTACTTGGGCCAAATAATTTTGATTGCTCTAAGCCCAAGTGTGTTACATGCTTTCCATTTGTTTTATGCATGCTCCAAGTTTTATCAGGAAAGCAAATGTTATTAATGGGCCAAGATCAAATATTGTTGCTACCAAGCCCAATGTTGATGAATGTTTCCATGCCTTATTCGAATCCATGAAGCAAATGAAATGCCTAAATGCTTCCAACGGATTCCACTTCATTATTTTGAAGGATTTCAAATTTAATTAATACATTGGAAACATAAGAAAAAGAGAGAAGATTGATTTGATGGCTATTATGACACTACACGCTACTCAACAAAGGGAAGTGGGAAACTTGAATTAACTTTTACATTTTCTCTCTTTGTTCATTGATTATTGTTCAAACCCATTGAATATTTTCTCTTTCTTCTCTCTCACAACTCTTTCTCTCTTCGGTCATTACTCAGGAAATATTGGCAGCCATGGAAGCAAAAGTAAGCTACCGAGATGAAGAGAAAGCAAGCCTAAAGACCATCACAATGATGGCAAGAAAACATACTAAAATAAAATGAGCTGTGGCTGAGATTGTCACCATTTGTGGTTAGATTTGGTGAGATTATCTTGAGTCTTTTATGCTCAAAAATGGAAGAAGAAGATTCAGCCAGCTGGAGGAGATTCTTGAAGCATGGCTTGTCTTCGATTCTGCTCAACCACCACAGGAAGTAGCTAGAGTGGCGAAGTGATGGTTGAAGGCAGAGATTGAAGCAGATGAAGTCATCATCATCATGAAGCATCAAGGGCCAGAATTTCATCTTGGAAAGCAAGCCAAGGATGGAGAGCTCGGATTGATGAAGGGTGATGATCAAGAAAGGACTAGAGGTAATTGCATGTTGGTTAATGCATGGTTATCTCCTCTTACTTGGTGAACCTTCCAAATCTTGCCACCAAAGGAATGAACTTTTCGTCTCTGTTTGATGCTCTGAAATTGACTCCTCTGACTCACATTCAGAAATTGGTATACCCGGGGCTGGTCCGGGAATTTTATGCAAACATGCGTTTGATTGGTGGGTCAATCCACTCTTACGTCAAGCGTGTTTACATAACCCTCACCCCTCAAACCATTGGTGCTGCTCTTGGGTATGAAGATGAGGGACCAAAGGTTTATATGGTTGATAAATGGGATGATCAAGTGGGAGTTACTCAACAAACTGTCATGCAACACATCTGTGCCAACCTGTTCGGGCTTGATGGATTAATCCCAACTGACAAATCCCTCGGCCCAGAGAACTCTCTGTTACACCGTATCATCACTCATATCATAACTCCTCAAAGTGGTTCTCATCATAGAGTAACAGTTTCTGACTCTATCATCCTCTTTGCTCTTATTACTTCCACTCCAATTTCATTTGCTTATATAATGACACGTCATATGTGGGAAGCAGTAAGAAGCACAAAAAAGGCTAATCTTCCTTATGGCATGTTTCTTACATGTATATTTGAATATTTTAAGGTTGATTTGTCTAATGAATCTGTTGAGAACAAAGTGTCACAGATTAAATGAGGAGGAGTTTCGAACAAGAAAAGCAAGCAGTCTGTTGCCTCCGAACCCTCTCTAAGCGATTTGGAAAGCCACCCTGAACCCTCAAAGGTGACGGCATCCATCAGGGAGGCTCTCAGTGAATTCCGCAATATGTCCAAATTGATGCTTAAGTCAAGCAAGGCTGCCCGGAAACTGGCATATGCAAATGAGAAAGCCTGGAAGAAGTGCTATGAAAGGGTCGGTTTCATGATTCAAACTTTTGATGATGAAATGGGAACAGGAGATTCTGAAGATGATTCTGGTTCTGAGTTCAATGTTTCTGAAGATTAGTGACTATTCCTCTACTTTTATTTGATATTGGCAACAATAGGCTCAATCCCTCTTTTGTTTTTTTGTAAAGGCATGACTTGATACTCCCTGCCGTATGATACTCTGAACAATTAATGCTTTGTTATAAATATTATGTATTGCTCATGTCTCTTGTTGCAGGTCTTTATGCCCCTTGATGCCAAAAGGGGGAGGAAATTTAGATTCCAAAATTGAAATTGGAATAAAACAGGGGCTGGAAAAACAGGGGACAAGGGTTGAAATTTTCAAATTGAAAATTCATGATTATCCTTGTTCAAAGAAGGCATTTGGTTTATTATGATGTTTGATTTATTGTGATAACTGGCTGATTCTGGCTGATTGGTTCATTTTTGATAAACCTGCTGAATTGAAAATTTATTTTTTGGCAGTTCTTTTAATCTATGATATCTAAACATCTGCCATTTTTTGATGTGCTAATATATGTTTCAAAATATTTTCCTTATTTTGAATGACATTGCTCTGATATCTGGACTGGAAAATATTTGGAAATTTTCTGAACAACACTGTTTTTGTGTTCTGTTGATATGTGTATGTTTGAGCAGATAATCAATTTATTGATAACAAATGAGTTTTGATTATCATCACATTCTGCTCATAAATCAAGCATTCAACATTTCAAAATAAAATATGTTGAATAACATTGTTACTTGAAGCTTGATCCAATTGTTACAGGTTAAGTGCTTCCCTTGATAAAAATAGCACATATTAAGGGGGAGCCATGTGACAATTTGAAAGGGGGAGAAATTCAATCTTCAAAGGGAGTATTCTTTACTCTATCTTTAAATTTCTTTCCATTTCAATTTTAATAATGTTTGTCATCAAGGGGGAGATTGACAGCCCATAATAATTTAGGAATTTCACTCTCACATAACATAGCTCTAGTCATTTCTTGAAGGCTTCTATTCCTTCTTTCAACCACCCCATTTTGTTGGGGGGTTCTAGGACATGAAAAATTATGAGAAATCCCTAAGTCATCACAGAATTTTTCAAAATCTTGATTTTCAAATTCTCTTCCATGATGACTTCTTAAATGGGCAATTTTCAAATCCTTTTCATTTTGGATTTTCTTACAAAGGGTGGAAAAAGCATGAAAAGCATCATTCTTATGAGCAAGGAAAAGTACCCAACCAAATCTAGAGTAATCATCTACCACCACAAGACCATAATGTTTACCTCCTAAACTTTGAGTTCTAGTAGGACCAAAAAGATCAATATGTAACATTTCCAATGGCCTTTTGGTTGAGATTCCATCTTTTGATTTAAAAGAGGATTTTACTTGTTTGCCTAATTGACAAGCGTCACAAGTAAGATCCTTATCAAACTTGATGTTTGGGATTCCTCTAACCAAATTTCTTTTGACTAGCTTAGAAATTTGATACATGCTAGCATGTCCCAACTTTCTATGCCAAAGCCATTTTTCAGATTCAAAAGATGTGAAGCATGTTACGTTTTGTTCCTTTAAATCCTCAAGAGTTAATCCATACACATTGTTGCATCTTTTAGCTTCAAGAAGAACATTCCCAGTTTTTTTCACACACAACTAAACAAATAGATTTCTTAAAGATAACTTCAAAACCCAAATCACAAAGTTCTTAGCCATATTCATCATATATTATCAAAACCAATGGCTGAGAGTAATTTGGGCTAGCACAATAAATTTGTTTTCGGCCCATTATTAAAACCTGCAGCAAAATTATAACATCAATATATTGAATAAAAATTCAGATCAATTAATTTTACAATTAATTAATTTTAATAATGTTTAGTCATCACAAATATTAATTTAGAGTTTTCCAAACTCATCAAAGATATGATTCTAGAGTTTAAAGATTGAATCTTTCTTAATAAGCAAATAACAACTTGAAAATTTTCAATCAATCATATTAAATGTTAGTAAAGATTTTGAAAATTAAGAAATAAAATAAGAAAAAGATTTTGAAAATTAAATTTAAAAAGTTTTCGAAAATATAAAGGTAAAATGAAAAAGATTTGATTTTTGAAAAAGATTTTGAAAAGATAAGATTTTTAAATTGAGAATTTGATTTGACTCATAAGAAATAACTAGATTTTAAAAATTTTTGAAAAAGTCAACTCAAATTTTCGAATTTTATGAGTGAAAAAGAGGAAGATATTTTTTTGATTTTTGAATTTTTTAATGATGAAAGAGAAAAACATAAAAAAGACTCAATGCATGAAAATTTTGGATCAAAACATGTGATGCATGCAAGAACACTATGAATGTCAAGATAAACACCAAGAATACTTTGAATGTCAAGATGAACACCAAGAACTTATTTTTGAAAAATTTTCAAGAAAAGAAAACATGCAAGACACCAAACTTAAAGATTTTTAATTTTTAGACACTAAGAATTCAAGAATGCATATGAAAAACAAGAAAAGACACAAAACAAGAAAATATGAAGATCAAACAAGAAGACTTATCAAGAACAACTTGAAGATCATGAAGAATACTATGAATGCATGAATTTTCGAAAATTTTTAGAAAAAAAAAATATGCAATTGACACCAAACTTAAAAATTGACTCAAGACTCAAACAAACAACATAAAATATTTTTGAAATTTTTTATTTTATTTTATTAATTTTTTTGGTTTTTTTTTGTATATTTTTATTTTTTATTTTTTTGAAAACATATAGGAAAAAGGAAGCAATGAATTCAAAGTCCTCAATCAAGATTCCAGGAATCATACCAGGTTAGTCTAAAGCTTGATGGCCAGCCAAACTTCAGCATACCATTTTGAAACCTTAAAATTCATTCTTAAAAATTTTAAAATAATTTTCGAAAACAAAGGAAAATTTTTTTTTTGAAAATAAAACAAAAAGAAAATTACCTAATCTGAGCAACAAGATGAACCGTCAGTTGTCCAAACTCGAACAATCCCCGGCAACGGCGCCAAAAACTTGGTGTGCGAAATCGTGATCATTCCATTCCTTAGTAACGGCGCTAAAAAATCAACACGCACGTTCATGATCTTATATCTGTTTCACAACTTCGTACAACTGACCAGCAAGTGCACTGGGTTGTTCAAGTAATAAACCTTACGTGAGTAAGGGTCGATCCCACGGAGATTGTCGGCTTGAAGCAAGCTATGGTCACCTTGTAAATCTCAGTCAGGCGGATTAAATTGTATTAAGAAATTATAGTGGATGAAAATAAATAAAATATAAAATAGGATAGGGATACTTATGTAAAACATTGGTGAGAATTTCAGATAAGCGTATAGAGATGCTTTCGTTCCTCTGATCTCTGCTTTCCTGCTATCTTCATCCAATCAATCCTACTCCTTTCCATGGCAAGCTTTATGTAGGGCATCACCGTTGTCAATGGCTACATCCCATCCTCTGAGGAACAGCAGAGCTCCACACCTTAATCTATGGTGTGTAGAAACTCTACCGTTGAAAAATACATAAGTGAAAGGTTCAGGCATGGCCGAATGGCCAGCCCTCATGATCTAAGAAGTAAACGTCCCAAGATGATCCAAAGATATCTAATACAATAGTAAAAAGTCCTATTTATACTAAACTAGTTACTAGGGTTTACAGAATTGAGTAAATGATGTAGAAATCTACTTCCGGGGCCCACTTGGTGTGTGCTTGGACTGAGCATGAAGTTTACACATGGAGAGGTCATTCTTGGAGTTGAACGCTAGTTTGTAACGTGTTTCTGGCGTTGAACTCCACTTTGCAACTTGTTTCTGGCGTTTGACTCCAGAATGCAGCATGGAACTGGCGTTGAACGCCAGTTTACGTCGTCAATCCTTATTTAAAGTATGGACTATTATATATTGCTGAAAAGCCCTGGATGTCTACTTTCCAACGCAATTGGAAGCGCACCATTTGGAGTTTTGTAGCTCCAGAAAATCCACTTTGAGTGCAGGGAGGTCAGAATTCAACAGCATCTGCAGTCCTTCTTCAACCTTTGAATCTGATTTTTGCTCAGGTCCTTCAATTTCAGCCAGAAAATACCTGAAATCACAGAAAAATACACAAACTCATAGTAAAGTCCAGAAATATGATTTTTAATTAAAAACCAATAAAAATATACTAAAAACTAACTAAATCATACTGAAAACATACTAAAAACAATGCCAAAAAGCGTATAAATTATCCGCTCATCAAACACATACACAGAGAATGCACTAAAGCACAATCAGTCCATCCTCAGGCTCTATAGGAATGAACTGCTCTGATACCATAATGTCACACCCTACTACATAGAGTTTTACGCTTAAGTCGTAGAACAGAGGAAGTGTGGTGTTACAAACCTCTAAACAGCAAAATAAACACATAATAGAGAAGAGGATAATATACTAGGAGCCTTGAAACAAAGTGGTAAACAAAAAATTGCGAAAATTAAAAGCACAACGCTCAACGGAAAGGATTATTTGCGTGCTAAGAAACCTAATAGGAACATGATTAAGATATGCTAAAGAATAAAGGAAAGCCAAGAAAAAACATAACTAGCCCCTGACTCAGCCTGCGAAGCTAAGGCGGCCGGAGAATACATATATACATATAGACATACATAAGTGTCCCCAAAATACACCAAAATACCAAAGTAACTCCTATCTCTCCCTCAATCTCTAAGAGGAGCAGCGCACATAAGTTACTTGGAGAGTAAGCTAAACATATATATACATATATACAAACAGAAACCAAAATACACCCAAGGACTACTTCGCTTCCCAGGTTCCAGACGCCTAGCGAGGAGCCTCTCGACCTGCATCTGAAAAATAACAATACAATATGGAATGAGAACCGGAGGTTCTCAGCATGGTAAAAGTGCCACGCGTATAATAGATACGATCCTGAGAATGCCATAGGCAATCCTAGAACTCCGTTATTCAATTATCCAACTTAAGTACTAAACAGAAGCCATAAACAGGGGTAGGTATTCTAAATCTACCTAACTTACTCAAGTTCAATCCTAACCTAACACCAAACCGTTTCTCCATTTCCTCCATTCCTCCATCATTCATAATACAACAGAAACAAGCAACCAAACAAGTTCACGCACAAGTAATGAGCAAATAGTACAAATAGCAAGTATAACAGATAGCAGGTGATATATATATATATAACCCAGGAAATGCACAACAATCAAAACAAATAAATGCATATGATGCATGCTTGTCCTATGGCTGATGGGGCCCATCTGTCGGTTATCCAGCCAACCCGACAAGTCTGAAAACCTTAGACTGTCCTCCGTCGCGCATCCCCAAGAGTCTATGCATAGAGTTCACATTCAATCATCATATAATCACTCAATGGGGGCTATCCATACCCGGGAATTTATACGTGCCCGGTCACCCTTACGACGTAGGGTCAACAGAGTATCGAGATTCAACCTGGAACACGTGGTGGTGCGCCACGGTTTTGACCCAGGGAAACTCGTATCTCAGATATCATTATTCATAAGCCATGGAAATTATCATCAATACATCATCAAATGGCAAGCCTTAACTTTAAACCTCATTAACATTCTTATTTTCTTCATAAAAGCCACCGTTTACAACTTTCTTCACCCTCAAGTTATCTTGTTTTCCTAGCTTCTTTTATCTACTGGACCTAGAACCATACTTAAAGCCTTAAAGGGAAGAAAATAGAGGTTTAGAAGTGGAAAATTGGTTTAAAAATGGCCAAAATCGGTTTTTTGCAGCAGGCAGCATCCATGCGTACGCGTAGGCCACGCGCACGCGTGGAGCGTACATCAAGTCACGCATACGCATGCCTCTCGCGCATGCGTCGCCAAAATTCCACGCCACGCGTACGCGTGGGTGGGCGTTTTTCAAAAATGGGCAGAATGCCCAGAAAGCTTGCAGCAAACCTGTTTGGTCATCCTGAACTCATATTTAAACACTAAACTTGTAACATCTATAACTTTCTCTATAAAATTCCGTTTTCCACAAAATTGATATCAATCAAAAGCTCTTAAAACCATATTTTATTTACAACAAACTACAATTCAATCCAAAATTTGAGGAGAATATTATGGACATCCAAAGTTCATCAAAATTTGGTTTTAACCAATTTCCAACAAAAACCTCACTTTCACCAATTTAAGTTTCTTACCATTAAAACTTGCCTTACAATACCATATCAACCCAATTCATCAACAACCATTGCCAATATAACCTACAATCAACTTAACCAACCTTGATCATCAACAATTATCCGCATTTACCTCATACATCATTAACCCTTCATTTATTCATATCAATTCTTCACCTATGCCAACTTTCATCATACATTTGTCAACCTTCCATCAACATATACCAATTAAATGCCATTAACATAAACCAACTCTTCATACACATTAATCCATCAACTTCATATAACACATTTTAGTAACAAACACCAACCACAATCCATCAATACATCAACATCAACACAACCCATTATAAGCAAGTCCAAGAGCATAAAATTAATGACCTCAATGTCTCATAATTCCAATATATGTTCATAAACAATTATACCAACAACAATACAAAACTACTCATTAAATGCCATTAACAAATTCAAGTTATCCTATGGTTCTTCTAACCTAAGTTTTCACAACACCGTAAATATTAAACGTGCGAAACTTAAACCATACCTCGTCCGATCACGTAGTTCACCCAAGGCAGCCTCACAACTCAAAATTACAGCCCCTTCAAGCTCAACCAAACAGCCCCAAAACAAGCCTTGGTCACCAGTAAACCTCCAAGTAATCCCAATTCAATTCTAATGCATAAACACCCACTTAACATATACCTAATACATATATATATGTTCCAATTCAGTTTTTCATTACAAATACAAGATTGAGCTAGGGTTAGGGTATTCTTACCATACCCATATGCTCAATAGCTTGAGCCCACAAGTTTCGGAAGCTAACTTGAACCTAGAACACAAAAATTAGACAAGATTCACCGTAGATTTTTAAGTTTACCAAAGAAAGAGGGATAGAGATTCTTAACCTAATAGGATGCTTACCAGTGATATTGTTCAGATAGAAAGGTAGAGCTCGACGTGCTGAGCGCGTGGCCGCGAACGGTGCGGCGATCGAAGCCCGGACGGAGGAGTTATGGTAGTGAGAAGGAAAGGTGAGGGTTAGGGAAGCTCCTTCTCCTCCCAATCTGTTTGCAACGATGGTGAAAAATGATGAAGAAGAAGCTGCTGCTTCTTTTTAATTATGGGTCCGGTTGGACCCACGGGCCCGATTTGGGCCCCGGTTCAACCGGTTCAGTCTTTCCGGTCCGATTTTGGGCCAAATTTTCAAAATTGGTATCAAAATTCTCGTTTCGATGAGCTCTATCCCATTTTGATATTAGTTTTGCATTTTTAGCTTTCCTAATAAAAATTCAATTTATTAACTAATTATTTACCGATTTTAGCGGGATTTACAAATATTCGCTTTTAAAATTTTTGAAAATTGATTTGAGTAATTACTCTTAATATAAAATATACACTGAAAAAGTTAAATAATATATTATACATAAATATATAATAATTAAGTTTTAATGTATAAATAATATTTT
>NC_029791.2:9809862-9811495 GCF_000816755.2 Arachis ipaensis | reverse complement strand
AAGCATAACCAAATCTTTATTTTCTTAGTTATCAACTTTTTTTTGTTAGAATGACACTTGTCAACTTTTTTGACAAGGAAATTGATGTTTTCATTATGATTGAGATTTTTCAAATGGTATCACTTAAAAATTATTAAAAGATAGAATAAAATTCTATAACTAAATAAAATATTTAACTAAATCCAACTAAGTTATTATAATTGTTCTCACATTAAGTGTTTTTTTTTTCTTTTTTTCTTCTTTTTCTTCTAATTTTCTTACTACTTACGTCCCTGTCACGGTTGCTTCTTCTTCTCCTTTTTTATTCATTTTTTTTCGTTATTATCGTCACCACCATCATTATTACCACCTCTTTCTCCTCCTCATTCTTTTCGCATTTGATTTCTTCTTTTCATTCGTTTTCCTCCTTCTCCTTGTCCATCATCATCATCATCATCATTGTTATCGTTATCATCGTTATTGTTGTCGTCTTCTTCTTCTATATAAATAATATTGTTTATTATCTTTCAAATTTTTGCACTTATTCTATTTATTTTTGTTGGATTATCTACTAACTTTTTCACTTATTTTTTTTATTATCAAAATTTGTAAATATGCAATTAAAGTCTTTATTAAATAAATTTTTAGTTTTATCACATCATCTAGTTAAAAATTTCAGTGTTAGAGAAAAGATATTTCGATATGATTTTTTAGAAATTTATGTGTTGTTCTATATATCAAATACGTCGTCTTTTTTTTATACATAAATATTATTGTTTATTCTCTTTTAAATTTTTGTATTTGTTCTATTTAATTTTGTTGTGTTATTTATAAAAAAAAGTACGGCAACAATAAGAAAATAACGATGAGAAAATAATATTAAAAATAAAAGGAAAAATGCAAAAAAAAAAGAGAAACGTAAAAAAAAAAAGATATAAACGTTCACACAAAAGTTAAAATATGTATTTACACTCTTAAAACTAATAAAATTAATTTTTATTAAATTTAAACTAACTTAATTAAATTTAATTGTTAAGAAGGTTAAGATATGTAGTAAGATTATAAAATATAATTGCAAGCAAGTCGTGTCCGCTTTTTTGTTTTCATATTGCATTACACAAAATATTGTATAACATTAAAATTTATCTTGTTGTAAACTGTCAGATCTTATATTATTAGCTCTTATCGTGTCAAATCATATACTAATATACTATTATGTTTATTAATTTACTTGTCCCAATTTGTTTTTCAACCTATTTAGCTAAAAAATCAGAAAAAAAATAACTGACCAAAAGCTAAACTTTAAGGGAAAAAAAAAAAGGAATATTTCTGAGATCTAATATTAGTATTATATACCAAAATTATTTTTGAGAGTCAAATTATACTAATTATATTTCTAAGACTGATTTGTATATTATGTTAGTTTTTAACTCGTTTTTTATTAATAATGTGGATTATTAATAACATGTGTCACATTTTAGTTTAACCACATATAATTGTATTATGACGAATTGATTAATAACAAATAACATACTAACGTGGACGATTGTACTACATGTTATTATATTATTTATTTATATATTAATTTGTGTTATTTATTACAATATTATTTATCCACATATTATTTTTGCCGATGCATTAAATTAGTCATTGT
>NC_029791.2:9808780-9809264 GCF_000816755.2 Arachis ipaensis | reverse complement strand
TTTTTCACTTCATCATTTATATTTTAAAAGTTTCAAACTTTATTATATATGTACTTTAATTAAGAGTGATTTTTTTCATTGCTTTTCTTTGGAAATGGATTAATTTCAAGATTTAGTCAAATATAAAAAGCAAAACAACATAAGTATATATTTGACTTAAAAGTAATCCTATTGAATTTTTTTTTCACGAGACCGTTAAAACTTTTTGAATAGTCACCTAAATTAATTTTTAAAAATTTTAAAATAGGCTTTAAAATACACAAAATAGTTTCCAACGTTTATTTTCATTAGATAATACAATTTTTTTCATTAATTAGTCCCTAACAATAATGGCTAATGTAGAATATTAACTCGCACACGTTGATATTAAGTGTTCACGTGTACAAACTAGACAAATCAGTTTTCAAGGTGAAGTACAAAATAGTTCTTGAAAAATTTTAAAAATATTAAAATAATCCCTAAAAAAATTTTAGAATTTCAAAAC
>NC_029791.2:9758271-9808710 GCF_000816755.2 Arachis ipaensis | reverse complement strand
TTATATCGATGTGATGTAAAAATTAAAATATAACAACTAAATCTAAGAAGTCATTACATTATAAAGACCATTAGTTATATACATAAACTCCTAAGATATTGGCACCAAATAAACTTAGAAAAATATTTATAAGTGAAAAAATTATTTTTCTTGATATAATTGTTAATTATTGTAGTAGCACAAATAATTTTAATTACAAGTCTATTTTATGCAACATTACAACCAGTGAATCCCAAAACTTTTGAAAAAACATGAATAAAACTCTTGAATTTACAAAGACATGTCTTTTTTAAGTGTCGCAAACTATTAGGAGTTTTCACATTGCATTGAAATTTTATAATTGACCGAAATTTACAAATTTAACTTCATAAATGACTTGGTTTACATTGTATGTAAGTTTCAAAGTGTTACCTTTATAAGGAGTTGCATAAATAATATTTTTAATTATTTATATAAAAAATTTTATGTTAAATGATTCTCCATTGTTGCTATTATTGGTGCTTTGGACAGATAATCTTTATCGAATCAAACATCCTTTGATGTTCTCCTGTCCATACATACTGGGAGTCATCTTTAAGCTTGACTAAAGATGAAAAAAAATGTAATCGACCAAAAATATTAGAAATAAAAATTTATTAATTTAAAAATAATTATATATAAATAATTCAAAAGAAATATCTTGAATGTTTTTAAAATTTTTTTTAGGGATTGTTTGAGATTTTTTAAATTTTTTGAGGACTGTTTCATTCTTCATTTTCGGAACTGATTTGTCCAGATCACATATATAAACACTTAACGATCACGTGTGTGAGTTAACATTTTACGTTAGCAATCACCATTAATAATTAACAGGAGACTATATTGTCTAACGAAGGTAAACATTAAAAATTATTTTATGTATTTTAAAATTTAAAAGAACAAAGTATTCAACTTTAAGAACTTTAAGGATTGATTTGGGTAATTATTCAAATTTTTTCAATATGTCAATTCCTTTTGAAGTAATAATTAATTAAAAGGGAATTCCTTTTTTTCTCTTTTTTTATATATGGTATATATTATTAACGTGTAAATGCTAATTATTATGAAATTAGTCAAGATAAAAAGTTATAATGATTTCGTTTCAAAAAAAAAAAATCAAATTAGTTATCTGTATATAATATATATTAAAATATAAAATACATATTAAAAATAAATTAAATAACACATATTTATATACAAATACATATTGGTTTACTTTTAGTATGTACATACTATTTTTTATTTTAATAAATTTGACGCGGACCAAACGTCGGTTTAAAATTTTTTCAAAAAAATAAAAATTACTTCGTCGATAGTATAGTTTCAAACCAACAAATGACCCGTGTCAGAGTTTAAAAGATTGTCACAATACAAAACAATTGAAAATTTTAAATCCTGAATCGTCTCTCAGAGAAATTGCAGTAAAGTGTGCATAGTATCATTAGTTATGAGAAAAGGGGGTTTGATGGCAAAAGACAAGAAATTGAAAAGCAAATAAGGAATTCAAATGCTAAAAAAGCATCTTGGCAAGGATTAAGAGTTAAGGGTTCTATCCAAGTCATTGACCACAAACATGACAATTAAGAAGAGTTGATCCTACTTCGTCATTCCCAAACATCGGAGGAAAGTCAAATGGGTATAATTGATCTTAATTCACAAGTCCTAGGTAACTCACTAATTAGACTTAATGAAAGACTAGTGTCAATTGAAACAAAACCAACTAATAACCCTAAATCACCAATCAATATTGGACATCAATGACTCAAAGTCACCTAAGTTATCAATTCCAAGCCAATAATACAAAATTTTACTCTAAAATTAAAGAAGGCATTTTTACAAATACTTGGATCACCGCAAAATCACTTAAAATTAACTATATGAATTGTATTGTTAATTAATATTTCATATCATCATCATCATTGTCGTTGTCGTTGTTATTGTTCAACCAAATAGTATTAAAAAGTAAAATGATAGAATAAAAAGAATATAGGATATAAGATTTAGGTTTAGAATTTCGGGTTTATGATTTAATGTTTAATGTTTAGAATTTAGAATTTAAGATTTGTTATTTTTATTCAAATTATTTTTTTCAATTTAAATATTTCGATTGTTAAGTTTTAGAATTTAATATTTATATTTTGGAATTTAGGATATGTTATTTTTTTTAAAGAGTAAAGTATTGATTTAGTCACTAACATTTGTGTTAAATATTAATTTTGTTTTTATGTTTAAAACGTTCTATTTTTTTATCTCAATTGTTTTATTTCGTCTTCTTTTAATCTTCTGGTTAAAATTAAAATTTTTCCTTTCAAAAATATCCTTTCTTTCATTATGATTTTCTTTTAAATAACGACAAAAATCATAATTGTTCATAGTAGCTGTTATAGTGATCTATGAGCAAAAATGATAGAATTATAAGACAAAAAAAAGCTAAAAATAGAGGTAAAAAGGGTATTCTTAGAAGAAAAACTTTAATTTGACCAGAAGACTAAAATATGACAAAATAAAATGTTTGGAGATAAAAATAGAACGTTAGGAATAAAATTCGGTCTTAACCCATACATTAGAAAGTAAAACAGTATTTTACTCTTGTTTGGATTATATTTTATTTTAAATTTAAATACATTTATTTTTAGAAAGTTTGGTTTGTATTTTAAATGTAAGAGAGAGAAAATATGAGACACTAAATTTAAAGATATGTTTCACACATTTATTTAAATGGATTTTAAATTTTGTTGGTTGAATAAAGATTGAATTTTATTACTTACCTAATTGTATTGTTTCCGTCTTGTAAAGAAATTTCACTTTCTCTTATGTTCTTGTCAAAATAAAAAAATAAAAAAATAACTAATCAAATATACTCTTTTTATAGAGTGGATTCTCTCAATTTTTTCCTTAATTATTTAGTAAAATGTCATTAATATTTTAATATTTTAAATGTAAGAGAGAGAAAATATGAGACACTAAATCTAAAGATATATTTCTCACATTTATTTAAATGGATTTTCTAATTGTATTATTTCAGTCTTGCAAAGAAATCTCACTTTCTCTTATATTCTTAGCAAAATAAAAATATAAAAAGATAACTAATTAAATATACTCCTCTTTTAGAGTTGATACTCTCAAAATTTTTACAAATTGAGAGAATCTATTTTTCTTTTTTTTTTCTCTATATAAGAGAAAGATTAAAAATATAGAAATGTTAATATATTTTTAAAAGAATATTTCTCACTTAAATTATGTATTATAGACTTTTTAATCCCTGGTTTTATCACCATATATTGGTATCTGATATTTGTGTGCGTAATTTTTATTAGAAAGTCAAAGATCAAACGATAATAAATTATCTGAGAGAAACAAATAATGCAAAAAGTAAAATAGAAATTAAATATCCTAAATATTTATTAGTCTATATAAACATAATGAAATACATTAGTCTTCATCATTACACAATATATACTCTATACTACTCACATCACATACACTAAGTTACTACTAATCTCTTGTTTTGAAAATGGAGAATGGTGGTGAAATGATCAAGAAAACTAAAGGTAGACAAAAGCGAGAGATAAAGAGGATTGAGAATAAAAAAAATTGTCAAATCGCTTTTACAAAGAGAAAAGACGGTTTACTGAAAAAGGCGAATGAAATAAAATCTTTATGTGATGCTGGTGTTGATTTGATCATATATTCTTCAAGTGGAAAAGCCTATTACTATGGCGATTCTTCATTAAAGACAATAAAAATGGCTCTCTCAAACGAACAACAACCTCAAGGTAGTAATCAGCTCCTTGGTTATATCATGGAGGAAATGTCTAGGAAGGACATGCAGAATCTCGTTAAAAAGAACGATTCACTTGTGGATCGATTAAATGCTGAGAAAGAACGAGCTGAAACTCTTTCTAACATTTTAAAGACAATTAAAACTGACAACAGCACCACCAACTGGTGGGATATGATTGGTCAAAGTTGTGGCAAAAATAAAGAGATGGAAAAAATTCTTGTAGCTCTCCAGCAGACTTTGAAAAATCAAATTTCACTCAAAATTGTTGCAAATCAGGCTACAGTTACGACTGCAGCTAAGAGTGTGGTACCTACATTTTATCGCAGTGGTAAGCTTTCTCTGTCTTTCTTAATTAATGTTATATTAACTTTGGATATTTTGAATGATTTGATTTTGGTTTCAACTATCATTTAAAAAAAAAAACTGGAAATAGACACTTGCATCGTATACGTAAAGATCTCATGATTTTTGCTCAAAATTCAAATTTTAGAGTGATAACAATAAATTTTTTTACCCAAAATCTCCATATACCATTTTATACAAAAATTTCTTTTGGCTATGAAATAATAGATATGAATCGTATAGTAGAGATCTCTTATATTTTTTTATTAAAATTTTAACTTTTAGAGTTATAATAAATTTTTATTTTTTGTATAGATAAAGGACATAATCGAGTGTCATACACTAAAGAGATCTATATAAATCCTTTAAAACCTTAAATTGTTAGTTAAAATATCAAAATTTTAATTTTCTATTAAAAAAATATTTGCATTTATAGATTCTACAATTAAGCAAAATTCATTGTTAAATAAAGGTACAAAAATAAATAAATTCGTATATTATTTAACAAATTTGATAAATTTTATTATTAAACAAAGTTAATCTTGTTGGCCAATTTTATCTTAATAATAAATTTTTAATTTTTTAATATGACTTGTTTTAATTGTTTTTCAAATAGATCAAACCATGATTCAAGTTAATTCTGGAGTTATTGGACCATACCCTACTCATGGAAGTATGAGTACTTTTTCCAACATTGCCTTTGCTACTGGTGTCAACCCTTTTGACGCTACGAGAGGATTTGGTAACCAGAATACCCCTGTTTGGTATCCATCATACCAACACCAACAAAGATATAATGATCTATTTCTCTATGATGCAAGTAACAGGAATGGTGTTGGGAGAAGCAGTGGCGGCGACGACACTGAAAATTATCTCTACCATTCAAATTATAACTATAACAATGGTAGAGGCTTTTTTGGTTTTCCATACCACAATAATCCTTTTAACAATGGTTATGGCCGCGGAGGATTCTTCTAATGGAATTTTTTGGCGATAATAAAAATATAAATGCATTGATTTGTTATAAATTTATATGACTATGTTCTAAATAAAGTTAACATCATTGTGATGATTTTTTATATTATTTGTATTGATCATGGGTTTATGTTACTAGCATATTGGTTCAATTCAATTCAATGTTTGTTTTTCAATTGTTGAACCTTGGAAAAATAGATATATATTATAGTTTGCTATTATAAATATTGTGCTAAATTAGATATGTTATGTTGTATCTTTTTTATATATATCTTCTTACAATATCTTTTATTTTAGTAGGTTAAAAACTAATCTCTTAAGAAATTTAAATTTCCGACACTTGTACTACTAGAAAAATTATTTTTTGCGGTAATTTATTTTATTTTTAGCGGCAATAAAATAGTCGTTAATATATCTATCGGCAATTAGACATTAACCGTCTTATATTCTATCGCTAAAATGTTTTAACAATAATTATATAATTGTCAGTAAAGACCATTTTAATAGCCGTAAAAAGCTTATAATTGTTATTATAACATATAGTAATAACGACAAATTTATAATTGCCACAAAAATAAAAATTAAATAAAATATATAGTGGTATTATGTAATTGCCACTAAAAATTTATCAATAAAAATAATTTTTTTATAGTGATTGATTAAATCCAAACTAATGAACCAACCACTCGTAAACAAGAGTTGTGTGTCCTATTATGTATTATACGTATGTGATAAAGAGATTGTTCCTACATAAGAAATCATGCACTATAATGAAGTCTTAACTTTGTTTCATTAAATGGGTCAACTAATTACAGTGGATAGAATTAATAATTAGAAATCATATCATCATCATCATCATCATCATCATCATTATCATTGTTATTGTTGTCGTCGTTGTTCAACCACACAGTATCAAAAAGTAAAATGTTAGAATAAAAAGAATATAAGATATAGGATTTAGGTTTAGAATTTCGGGTTTATGATTTAATTTTTAGTGTTTAAAGTTTAGAATTTAAGATTTGTTATTTTTATTCAAATTGTTTTTTTTTTAATTTAAATATTTCGATTGTTAAGTTTTAGGAATTAATATTTATATTTTGGAATTTAGGATTTGTTATTTTTGTTTAAAGAGTAAAGTATTGATTTAGTCGCTAACGTTTGTGTTAAGTCTTAATTTTGTCTTTATGTTTGAAACGTTCTATTTTTTTATCTCAATTGTTTTATTTCGTCCTCTTTTAATCCTCTAGTCAAAATTAAAATTTTTTCTTTAAAAATATCCTTTCTTTCATTATGATTTTCTTCTAAATAACGACAAAATCATAATTGTTCATAGTAGTTATTATAGTGATCTATGAGCAAAAATAACAGAACTATAAGAAAAAAAAGAGATAAAAATAGAGGTGAAAAGGGTATTTTTGGAAGAAAAAATTTTAATTTTGACTAGAAGATTAAAATAAGACAAAATAAAGTGTTTGGGAATAAAAATAGAACGCTAGGGATAAAATTCGGTCTTAACCCATACATTAGAAAGTAAAATAGTAATTTACTCTTGTTTGAATTATATTTTGTTTTAAATTTAAATACATTTATTTTTAGAGAGATTGGTTTTGTATTTTAAATGTAAGAGAGAGAAAATACGAGACACTAAATCTAAAGATATATTTCTTACATTTATTTAAATGGATTTTAAATTTTGTTGGTTCAATAAAGATTGAATTTTATTGCTTACCTAATTGTATTGTTTCGGTCTTGCAAAGAAATCTCACTTTTTCTTATGTTCTTGGCAAAATAAAAAATAAAAAAATAACTAATTAAATATACTCCTCTTTTAGAGTGGATTCTCTCAAAACTTTCTATAATTGTTTAGTAAAATATCATTTAATTTTTACCATTTAATATTTTTTTCACATATTTTTTCTTGATTCCACTTAAAAAACGTAAGATGACAAATTACACTTTATTAAACAATTAAAACAAAAAATTTAAGAGAATCCTTTTCCTTTTTTTTCTCTATGTAAGAGAAAGATTGAAAATATAGAAATGTTAATATATTTTCGAAAAGAATATTTCTCACTTAAATTTTGTATTATAGACTTTTTAACCCCTGGTTTTATTATCATATATTAGTATTCGATATATGTGTACGTAGTTCTTATCAGAAAGTTAAAGATCAAATGATAATAAATTATCTGAGAAACAAATAATACAAAAAGTAAAATAGAAATTAAATATCTTAAATATTTATTAGTCTATATGAACATAATGAAACACATTAGTTTTCATCATTACACAATATATATTCTATACTACTCACATCATATACACTAAGTTACTACTAATCTCTTGTTTTGAAAATGGAGAATGGTGGTGAAATGATCAAAAAAACTAAAGGGAAACAAAATAGAGAGATAAAGAGGATTGAGAATAAAAAAAAATTGTCAAATCGCTTTTACAAAGAGAAAAGACGACTTACTGAAAATAACATAAAATCTTTATGTGATGCTGGTGTTGATTTGATCATGTATTCTTCAAGTGGAAAAGACTATTACTATGGCGATTTTTCGTTAATAAAGACAATAAAAATGGCTCTCTCAAATGAACAACAACCTCAAAGTGGTAATCAGTTCCTTGATTACATCATGGAGGAAATGTCTAGGATGGACATGCAGAATCTCGTTAAAAAGAACGAGCTGAAACTCTTTCTAACTCTTTAAAGACAATTAAAAATGATAACAGCACCACCAATTGGTGGGATACGATTGGTCAAAGTTGTGAAAAAAAATAAAGAAATGAAAAAAATTCTTGTAGTTCTCTAGCAGACTTTGAAAAAATCAAATTTCACTCAAAATTGTTGCAAATCAGGCTGCAATTACGACTGCAGTTGAGAGTGTGGCACCTACATTTTATCACGATAGTAAGCTTTTTTTGTCTTTGTTAATTAATGTTATATTAACTTTGAATATTTTGAATGATTTGATTTTGGTTTCAACTATCATTTAAAAAAAAAAACTGAAAATAGATACTTGCATCGTATACGTAAAGATCTCATGATTTTTGCTCAAAATTTAAATTTTAGAGTGATAACAAGAAATTTTTTTTCCAAAATCTCCATATACCATTTTATACAAAAATTTCTTTTAGCTATGAAATAATAGATATGGATCATATAGTAGAGATCTCTTATATTTTTTTTATTAAAATTTTAACTTTTAGAGTTATAATTATTTTTTATTTTTTGTATAGATAAAGGACATAATCGAGTGTCATACACTAAAGAGATCAATATAAATTCTTTAAAACCTTAAGTTGTTAGTTAAAATATCAAAATTTTATCTTTCTATTAAAAAACATCTGCATTTGTAGATTCTACAATTAAGCAAAATCTATTGTTAAATAAAGGTACAAGAATAAATAAACTTGTATATTATTTAAGAAATTTGATAAATTTTATTATTAAACAAAGTTAATCTTGTTGGCCAATTTTATCTTAATAATAATTGTTCAATTTTTCAATGTGACTTGTTTTTATTGTTTTTCAAATAGATCAAACCATGGTTCAAGTTAATCCTGGAGTTATTGGACCATACCTTACTCATGGAAGTATGAGTACTTTTTTTAACATAGCCTTTGCTACCGGTGTCAACCCTTTTGATGCTACGAGAGGATTTGGTAACCAGAATGCCCTTATTTTGTATCCATCATACCAACACCAACAAGGATATAATGATCTATTTCTCTATGATGCAAGTAACATGAATGGTGTTGGGAGAAGCAGTGGTGGCGACCACACTGGAAATTATCTTTACCATTCAAATTCTAACCATAACAATGGTGGAGACTTTTTTGGTTTTCCATACCACAATAATCCATTTAACAATGGTTATAGCCGTAGAGGATTCTTCTAATGTAATTTTTTGGCCATAATAACAATATAAATGCATTGATCTGTTATAAATTTATATGACTATGTTCTAAATAAAGTTAATATCAAATGTGATGATTTTTTATATTAATTGTATTGATCATGGGTTTATGTTACTAGCCTATTGGTTCAATTCAATTCAATGTTTGTTTTTCAATTGTCGAACCTTGAAAAAATAGATATATATAATGGTTTGCTATCATAAATATTGGGTTTTCTAAAGGAATTTTTGGCGATAATAACAATTTAAATGCATTGATCTGCTATAAATTTACATGACTTTGTTCTAAATAAAGTTAATATCCATGTCTAATAAATTTTTATATTATTTGTATTGATTATGGGTTTATGTTACTGGCGTATTGATTCAATTTAATTCAATGTTTGTTTTCCAATTGTTGAACCTTGGAAAAATATAGATATATTAGGTTTGCTATTATAAATATTGTCCTATATTAGTATATGATATCTGTGTGTGTAGTTCTTATTAGAAAGTAAAAGATCAAACGATAACAAATTATCTGAAAGAAACAAATAATAGAAAAAGTAAACATAAATTAAATATCCTAAATATTTATTAGTCTATATAAACCTAATGAAATACATTAGTCTATATTATTACACAATACTCTATACTACTCACATCATATACACTAAGCTACTACTAATCTCTTGTTTTGAAAACGGAGAATGGTGGTGAAATGATAAAAAAAAATAAAGGGAGACAAAAGATAAAGATAAAGCGGATTGAGAATAAAAACGTTGTCAAATTGTTTTTATAAAGAGAAAAATGGCATCATGAAAATGGCTAATAAAATGAAATCTTTATGTGATGCCGTTGTTGATTTGATAATATGTTCTTCTAGTGGAAAAGCCTATTACTATAGTGATTTTTTATTAAAGACGATAAAAATGGCTCTCTCAAACGAACAACAACCCCAAGGTAATAATCAGTTCCTAGGTTACATCATGGAGGGAATGTCTAAGATGGACATGCATAATCTCATTAAAAAGAATGATTCACTTGTGGATCGATTAAATGCTGAAAAAGAATGAGCCGAAACTCTTTCTAGAGTTTTAAAGACAATTAAAAATAATGACAGCATCACCAAATGGGGGAATACGATTGGTCAAAGTTGTGAAAATAATAAAGAGATAGAAGAAATTCTTTTAGTTCTTCAAGAGACTTTGAAAAATCAAACTTCACTGAAGATTGTTGCAAATTAGGCTAAAGTTACGACTGCAGCTTAGAGTGTGGCTTCTACATCTTGTCATGGTGGTGAGCTCGCTTTATCTTTCTTAATTAATGTTGTATTAGCCTTGGATGTTTTGAATGATTTGATATTTTGGTGTCAACTATTATTTTGAAAAAAATAACTCGAGATGCATGCATCATATATGTAAAAATCTCATGTTTTTTTGCTCAAATTTTAAATTTTGGACCGTGATAACATGAATTATTTTTTTTCCTAAATCTCTATATACCATTTTACACAAAAATTTCTTTTAGATATGAAATAATAGATATGAATCATATGGTAGAGATATCTTATAATTTTTTTTAGAGTAAAGGACTAATCCATCACTGACCTTTTTTTCTGCGGACATTTTCGTCCCAAGGATTAGAAAATACATTCATGTCCCTGACCCTTCTAAAATACGGACAAATTTATCCCCCGTTAAAGTGACTCCGTTGGGCTCAACGGAAAACGCTGACGTGGCTCCCGTGGCACTGACCTGGCCGTTACGGGAGCACACGTGGCATGTAACTTTTTAAAACAGGACATATTAGTCCTCTCACACCAAAACATGTAGCTTTTCAAAACAGGACATATTAGTCCTCCCACCCCAAAATGATGTCATTTCAAAACAGGACATATTTCTCCCCGACTCCCTCTTCCACCACCACCTACGCTGCCCCTCCTCTCCTTGCCCTATCCCCATCCCTTTCCACTCCCTCGCTTACCCTAACATACTCTACTCCCCTCCCCATGTGCACCCTCCACACCACACCCAACAACAAAGACAAAGATTCAAAGAACAAAGAAGAAGAAGAAGAAGAAGAAGAAGAAGAAGAAGAAGAAGAAGAAGAAGAAGAAGAAGAAGAAGAAGAAGAAGAAGAATGTGTTGCTTTTCTTTCTTTCTCTCTCTTTCTTTCTTGGAAATCAGTGTGAACGACCCATCAAAATTTCACACACTGAAATGCTTATTTGATTTCAAAGCTTGATTCTTTTCATCATTTCCCAATTTGAGTTCCGCTCTGTTCCTTAAACATCACCAAATTACTCTTTTTTATATTGAAAACTAAATCCATCACCATGGGAAGAGGCAGAGGAGTTGCGACTCTGAAACCCACGACGGCGGTTACGGCGGCGGAACCTTCGATTCCACCGAGGACGCCGCCGCAAGAACACTCCAGGGACCAAAAGCCAAGACCAATTTTCCTCGCCGCTCAGGATCCAGCCCTCGATGTAGAATTGCAGCTTCGCTAGCGCCACTTGCTGCGATGGAAGATTCAACCCCTCCACCGTCCTGGATGGCAACTTCCTCCTCGGCCAGAGCCGTTTCCTCCATATGTAATTTTTTGTAAGTTGCTGATTCTTCATAAATTGCACAATCTGGAATGGTTGAATTGTGAACTGAGCCTGTGAAATTGAATTTGTGCTCTGTTGTTGGTGAATATGTCGCTGAATTGCTCTGTTCATCATCTGAAATCTGGAATAATGGTTGAAAATGCAAAAGGGGATTAAAGTTTGTTTGGAGGCGTGAGGAAGAAACGGTGACGTTTGGGTTCCTAGGACTAATACGTCCTCTTTTCAAACGTCCATCCTACGTGGCAGCCCGTAACGGCCAGGTCAGTGCCACGGGAGCCATGTCACCGTTTTCCGTCAGGCCAAATGGAGCGACTCTAACGGAAGGGTAAATATGTCCACTTTTTCGGAGGGTCAGGGACATGAATGTATTTTCCAATTCTCGGGGACGAAAATGTCCGCGAAAAAAAAGATCAGGGACGAATTTGTCCTTTACTCTTTTTTTTATTAAAATTTTAACTGTTAGAGTTATAATAGTTTTTTTATTTCTTTGTAATAAATAGAGGACATAATCGCGTGTCTTACACTAAAGAGATCTATATTAATTCTTTAAAACCTTAATATGTTAGTTAAAATAAAAAAAATTATCTTTCTACAAAAAAAACTACATTTGTAGATTCCACAATTAAGCAAAATCCATTGTTAAATAAAGGTACAAGAATAAATTTCGAAATTATTAGATCATACCCTACTCATGGAAGTATGAGTACCTTTTCCAACATAGCCTTTACTACCAGTGCAACCCTTTTGACGTTACTAGAGAATTTGGTGACCAGAATGCCCTTATTTGGTATCCATCATACCAACACCAACAAGGATATAATGGTCTATTTCTCTACCATGTAAGTAATTGGAATGGTTTCGGGGGAAACAGCAGCTGCTGCAACGGCGCAGGAAATCGTCCTTTTCATTCAAATTCTAACCAAAATAATGGTGGATGCTTTTTTTGATTTTCATGCCACAATAATCCATTTAACAATGTTTATGGCCACGGATGGTTTTTCTAAAGGAATTTTCTGGTGATAATAACAATTTAAATGCATTGAACTGCTATAAATTTACATGACTATGTTCTAAATAAAGTTAATATCCATGTCTAATAAATTTTTATATTATTCGTATTGATCATGAGTTTATGTTACTGGCCTATTGATTCAATATAATTCAATGTTTGTTTTCCAATTGTTGAACCTTGGAAAAATATAGATATATTATGGTTTGCTATTATAAATATTGTCTTAAATTAGTATATGATATCTGTGCGTGTAGTTCTTATTAGAAAATAAAAGATCAAACGATAGCAAATTATCTGAAAGAAACAAATAATACAAAAAGTAAAAATAAATTAAATATCCTAAATATTTATTAGTCTATATAAACAGAATGAAATACATTAGTCTTCATCATTACACAATACTCTATATTATTCACATCACATGCACTAAGCTACAACTAATCTCTTGTTTTCAAAACGGAGAATGGTGGTGAAATGATCAAGAAAATTACAGGGAGACAAAAGACAAAGATAAAGTGGATTGAGAATAAAAATGTTGTCAAGTCGTTTTTATAAAGAGAAAAATCGAATCTTGGAAAAGGCAAATAAAATGAAATCTTCATGTGATGCCATTGTTGATTTAATAATATATTCTTCAAGTGGAAAAGCCTATTACTATGGTGATTTTTTGTTAAAGAAAAAAATGGCTTTCTCAAACGAACAACAACCTCAAGGTAGTATTCATTTTCTTGGATTACATCATGGAGGGAATGTCTAAGATGGACATGCAGAATCTCATTAAAAAGAATGATTCACTTGGGGATCGATTTAATGCTGAAAAAGAACGAGCCAAAACTCTTTCTAGAGTTTCAAAGACAATTAAAAATGACAACAGCATCATCAATAGGTGGGATACGATTGGTCAAAGTTGTGAAAAAAAATTAAAGAGATAGAAGAAATTCTTTTAGTTCTTCATTAGACTTTGAAAAAGCAAACTTCACTCAAGATTGTTGCAAATTAGGCTAAAGTTACGACTGCAGGTTAGAGTGTCGCTTCTACATCTTGTCATAGTGGTAAGCTCTCTTTATCTTTCTTAATTAACGTTGTACTTGCTTTGGATATTTTGAATGATTTGATATTTTGGTGTCAACTATCATTTTGAAAAAAATATCTGGAGATACATGCATCATATACGTAAAATCTCATGTTTTTTGCTCAGATTTTAAGTTTTGGACAGTGATAACAAAAATTAATTTTTTCCCAAACTCTCCATATACCATTTTACACAAAAAATTCTTTTAGATATGAAATAATAAATATGGATCATATGGTAGATATATCTTATAATTTTTTATTAACATTTTAACTTTTAGAGTTATAATAGTTTTTTTATTTCTTTATAACAAATAAAGGATATAATCGCGTGTCTTACACTAAACAAATCTATATTAATTCTTTAAAACTTAAAATTGTTAGTCAAAATATAAAAGTTTATATTTCTATAAAAAAAACTACATTTGTAGTTTCTACAATTAAGCAAAATCCATTGTTAAATAAAGGTATAAGAATAAATTTCAGAGTTATTGGACCATACCCTACTCATGGAAGTATGAGTACTTTTTTCAACATAGTCTTTACTACCGGTGTCAACCCTTTTGACGTTACTAGAGAATTTGGTGACCAGAATGCCCCTATTTGGTATCCATCATACCAACAACAACAAGGATATAATGGTTTATTTCTCTACAATGTAAGTAACTGGAATGGTTTCGGGGGAAACAGGGACTGCTGCGACCTTACTGGAAATCATCCTTATCACTCAAATTCTAACCAAAACAATGGTGGATGCTTTTTTGGCTTTCCATGCCACAATAATCCATTTAACAATGTTTATCGCCACAGAGGGTAATTTTAAAGGAATTGTTTGGCAATAATAACAATTTAAATGCAATGATCTGCTATAAATTTACATGAACATGTTCTAAATAAAGTTAATATCCATGTCTAACAAATTTTTATATTATTTGTATTGATCATGGGTTTATGTTACTGGCCTATTGATTCAATTTAATTTAATATTTCTTTTCCAATTGTTGAACCTTGGAAAAATATAGATATATTATGGTTTGCTATTTAAATGTTGTCCTAAACTAGTATGTGATATCTGTGTGTGTAGTTCTTATTAGTAAGTCAAAGATCAAACGATAACAAATTATCTGAAAGAAACAAATAATAAAAAAAGTAAACATAAATTAAATATCCTAAATATTTATTAGTCTGTATAAACATAATGAAATACATTAGTCTTCATAATTACACAATACTCTATACTACTTACATCACATACACTAAGCTACTACTAATCTTTTGTTTTGAAAACAGAAAATGGTGGTGAAATGATCAAGAAAATTAAAGGGAGACAAAAGACAGAGATAAAGTGGATTGAGAATAAAAACATTGTCAAATTGCTTTTATAAAGAGAAAAAATGCATCTTGAAAATGGCAAATAAAACGAAATCTTTATGTGATGCTGTTGTTGATTTGATAATATATTTTCCAAAATGGTCCAAATGCTCACCCATGCGTACGCGATTGGAGCTCGGACGAAGAAGTTATGGTGGATTAAGGTGGTGGTGAGGGTTTGGTACCCTTTTTCTCCCTTGGCTGTTCAGCGTGTTTCTTTGCTGAATGGGGAAGGAAATGGGCTTCTGCCCATTTAAGTGACGGATCCGGTTTGGCCCGTCTGACCCAATCTTGGGCCAAATTCTTTGAAATTAGTGTCAAAATTCTCGTTTTAAAGAGCTCTATCCTATTTTAATATAAGATTTTCATTTCTAATTTTTCTTATTAAAATTTGATTTATTGACTAATTATTTACTAATTTAGCGGGGTTTACATACTACCCACCTAATTGTGAATTTTGTCCTCAAAATTCAAATTCAGTTACCTGAAAAGAGGTGTGGGTAGTCCTTCCGCATATCTGACTTAAGCTCTCAAGTATGCTCTTCAATACCAGCCCGACTCCAAGCTATTTTTACTAATAAGACCTCCTTTCCACGTAACCACTTGATACTGATGTCATCAATCCTAATCGGAGTTACTGGTAGTGTCAAATCTTGCCTCACTTGAATCGATTCTAGTTCTAGGACGTGACTTGCATCAGGGGTGTATTTACAAAGCTGCGACACGTGAAACACGTCGTGCAGGTTTGAAAGATGCGGCGGTAAAGCGATCCTATAAGCCACTGGTCCAATTTTCTTCAGGATCTCAAACAGTCCAATGTAACGGAGATTCAACTTTTTAGTCTTAATGGCTCTTCCCACTCCGATGGTTGGAGTAACTTTCAGAAAGACGTGTTCTCCTTCCTCAAACTCCAGAGGCTTCCGCCTTTGATCAGCATAGCTCTTCTGACGACTTTGAGCTATAAGCATTTAGCTATGGATTTTCTTTATCTGTTTCGTGGTCTCAGCTATCATTTCAGGCCCTAACAAGCTCCTTTCCCCAGCTTCATACCACCATAGCGGAGATTGACATTTCCTACCATACAAAGCTTCATACAAAGCCATTTCAATGCTCGCATGGTAGCTGTTATTATAAGCGAACTCCACTAGGGGCATATATCGATCCCAGCTCGCCGGCTAGTCCAAAACACAAGCTCTCAGCATATCCTCCAAAGTTTGGATTGTTCTTTCTGACTGACCATCTGTCTGAGGGTGATATGCAGTGCTTAGACTCATTTGAGTGCCAAATGCTCACTGAAAGGCTCCCCAGAACCTTGATGTGAATCGAGGATCCCTGTTGGATACAATGGTGGAAGGTACGCCATGTAATCTCACAATTTTCTTAATGTATAGCCGTGCTAACTCCTCCATCATGCAACTTATCCGAATGGGGAGAAAGTGAGCCGACTTGGTCAGTCGATCCACAACTACCCAAATGGCATCACAACCCGTTCGAGTTCTAGGTAAACCTAACACGAAGTCCATTACAATACTCTCCCATTTCCACTGTGGAATCTCCAAAGGCTGAAGGGTTCTTGATGGTCTCTGATGTTCAATTTTAACTTTCTTGCAAGTTAGGCACTTAGAAACGTGCAACACCACATTATTTTTCATCCCTGGCCACCAGAACATCATCTTCAAATCTTGATACATCTTGGTGCTTCCCGGATGGATTGAGAATCTGCTCTTATGAGCTTCCTTCAAGATGCTTTGTCGCAAATCTCTGACATCAGGCATAATAATCCGATCTTTGAACCTCCATAAACCATCCTTATCTTCTGACACTCTCCACCATTTGCCTTGCTCAATTGCCGGCAAAATCTTATACAATTCTTTGTCATTCTGATGAGCCTTTAGGAGTTCCGCTTTGAAATCACTTGAAATCTGTAGCTGACTTAAGCACAAAGTCCCAAACTCTTTTCTAACTCCTAGTTTCAAACCTTGGAATGCTTTTAATAACTCTTCCTCTCGCAGCATCATCCAAGCAGCACATAGAGACTTCTGACTCAAGGCATCTGCCACAACATTTGCCTTTCCAGGATGGTAGTTCAGCTCGAAGTCATAGTCTTTCAGAAGCTCCATCCACCTCCTCTGACGCATATTTAATTCTTTCTGCTCAAAGAGATACTTTAAGCTCTTGTTATCTGAGAAAACTTGAAACTTAACACCATAGAGATAGTGTCTCTAGATCTTCAGAGCAAACACTACAGCAGCAAGTTCTAAGTCGTGAGCCAGATAGTTCATCTCATGCGGCCTTAACTGCTGTGAGGCATATGCTACAACCTTACGGTGCTGCATCAGCACACACCCTAAACCCTTCAGTGATGCATCGCAGTATAATTTGAATGGTTCACTCGGCTCAGGCAACACCAACACGGGTGCGGTAGTCAATCTCTGCTTCAATGTAAGAAAACTTTCCACGCACTCAGGAGCCCAAACAAAAGGTACATCCTTCCTAGTCAGCTTAGTTAAAGGTAAGGCGAGCTGTGAAAACCCCTTAATGAATCTCCGATAATATCCCGCTAAACCTAGGAAACTCCTGATCTTCGTCACTGAAGTTGGTCGCTTCCAATTCATCACTGCTTCAAGCCTAGCAGGATCTACTGTTATCCCTTGCTTACTCACCAGTCACCACGTGGCCAAGAAACTTCACTTCAGTCTTCCAGAACACACACTTAGATACCTTAGCATACAACTTCCTATCTTTCAAGATTTGCAGCACAGTCCGTAAGTGATCTGCATGCTCATCTTCTGTCTTAGAGTAAATAAGAATGTCATTGATGAACACGAAAATAAACTTATCCAGATACCGATAGAAGATTTTATTCATGTAATCCATGAATATCGCCAGAGCATTAGTCAATCCGAAAGACATCACCGTGTACTCATAATGACCATAGCATGTTCTAAAGGCAGTTTTGGGAATATCCTCATTCCTAACTCTTATCTGGTGGTATCTGGATCACAGATCAATCTTAGAAAACACACCGGTTCCTTGTAACTGGTCCATTAGGTCATCAATTCTTGGCAACGGATATTTATTCTTCACAGTAACCTCATTCAATTGCCGATAATGGACACACAGGCGCATACTCCCGTCTTTCTTCTTCACCAATAACACTGGCGCTCCCCACGGAGAAACACTCGGCCGAATAAAATATTTACCCAATAGATTTTCTAGTTGAGCCTTCAGCTCGGCCATTTCTAGAGGTGACATCCTATAAGGAGCACTCGAGATTGGACAGGCTCCAGGCACCAACTCAATAGCAAATTCAAACTCTCGATTAGGTGAGAATTCATCAATATCATTCGAAAATACCTTAGGAAACTCACAAACAACCAGAATCTGCTCCAAGCTTTGATCATCACCTGAAACACCCGCAGTTAATAGCATAATTCCCTGAAATTCATCCCCAGAACAATTCACCATCATCGAGTTCAAATAATAGTGATTCACCACGACAGGCACTTTTGACCCTTCCGGCATAAAGCATACCGTTTTCTCAAAACAATCAAGCAGAACATGGTTCTTAGATAACCAGTCCAACCCCAGAATGAGATCAAGACCAGTCATCGGCAGACAAATTAGATCATGCAAGAATTCACGTTGTTGTACTCGAAACGGAACTTGTGGACATCCTAACCTAGTCATCATAGCTTCATGAGTAGCATTATACACCTTTAAATCATAACCCAAGACCACTATTTTCAATCCTAACTCATCAGCCTTTTCAAACGCAATGAATGAATGTGTCGCTCCAGAATCAAACAATGCACTTAAAACTTTACCGGTTATCTCACAGTTACCTCTAATCAGTGTCTCTGACCCCTCAGTGTCTGCTGCAGAAGTAGTATATACTCTCCTTGGCTACGGCACCCTGCAAGTCTCATATTTCTTTTTTTCTGGGCAGCTCCAAGCCAGGTGCCCGGGTTGCCCGCAGAAATAGCACACTCCCATACCCAATCTGCATGGAACTCCTGGATGATGCTTCCTGTACCTCTGACAGTTTAAGTCCTGCTGTGGCTGTTTCCCAAATCTTCTCTCTTGATTAGTATTGTGAGACATCCTCCTGAAGTTGCCTTGCCCCTTATTGTTTTGAGGGACAAAGCCCCCACGTTTGAAATTCCTGCCCCTCGGTGCAAAGTTTCTCCCCTGATTCCTCTGAAAAGGCATTCTCATGCTTCCTTTCTCTGTTGCCGCCTTCCTTACACATTCTTCAGCCACCCTACTCTTGTTTACAAGCTCAGAGAATATTCTGATCTCCATTGGTGTAATGGAGCTCAGAATATTACTCCGGAGACCTCCCTCATACTTGATGCACTTTCACTGAGCAAAATCCTCTAGGGCACCTTGACAAATGCGAGAGAATCGACACAGCTCTTCAAACTTACTAGTATACTCAGTGACAGTCATTTGGCCCTATTTTAATTGCATCAATTTAAGTTCTTTGATATTTAGGAAAGTACTTCTTATAGAACTCTATTTGGAACAATTCCCAAGAAATTACAACCCCATCAGGCTACAGAATACGCCGCGTGGCCTGCCACCAATGTTGAGCCTCACCTTACATCTGATAAGTTCCAAACTCAACCCACTGCTCTTCAGAAACTTGTTGCACCTGCAGTGCCATTTCCATAGCCTGTATCCAATTGTCCGCATCGGTGGGGTTTGAGGTTTCCCAAAAAGTCGGAGGGTGAACCTGCAGGAATGTGGCAAGTTTCAAGGGCCATCTTCATTGTTATTCCCATGGTTTCCATTGTTTATCTGATTTCCCAAAACTTCGGCTGTCGCTTGCATGGCCGCAGCCATGTTCCCCAGGGCAGCCATAAAATCTACAGGATTAGGATTATTCCCTGTCGCTTTAGGAGTAGCATTTCCTATTCTGCTTAGTTCTACCTCGCCCGCGACCGCGTCTGCGAGTCGTCATCTGGTCCCTATACACACCAAACAAGTGATATCAAGTTGATCAGTCTCAATATCACAAGTCTATGCTTTAAGTTCCAAATGCATGCTCATGAACGTTTATGCCATATATATCAGTTAAATATCCTAATAGCACATAGACACATACACAGAGAATGCACAGAAGCATAGTCAGTCTGTCCCTCAGGCTCTATAGGAACAAACTGCTCTGATACCATAATGTAACACTCTACCATACAAAGCTTTACGCTTAAGCCGTAAAGAGGTGGTGTGGTATTATGACCTCTAAAACAAAATATATACATAATAGTATCTAAAAAAGAGTAATATACGAGGAGCCTTGGAAAACAGGTAAAACAAAATCGCAAAATAAAAAGCGCAACGCTCAAGAAACGAGATTACTTGCATGCTAAGAAACCTAGAGATCATAGGTGTAACTAAATAGAAAGCGGGAATAGAGGGTCAAAAGTACAGAATAACAAGCTCCTAACTCAGCCTGCGAAGCTAAGGCTGGCCGGAGAATATTTACATATATATACATATCCTGAAAACCCAAAATACATAACTGAAAACTTAACTCTCCTCAACCCTCTAGGAGGGACAAAATAAACAATTTTCTTGGAGAGAAAGCTAAGTACATATATATAACAAGAAAATTGTTTATTTTGTCCCTCCTAGAGGGTTGAGGAGAGTTAAGTTTTCAGTTATGTATTTTGGGTTTTCAGGATATGTATATATATGTAAATAATCAAAATAAACCCAAAGACTACTCTGATTCAGAAGTCTAGACGCCTAGCGAGGAGCTTCTCGACCTGCATCTGAAAACAACAACACAGTATGGGGTGAGAACCGGAGGTTCTCAGCATGGTAAAGGTGCTACGCATATAATATATAAGGTCCTGGGAATGCCAGAGGCAATCCTAGAACGTCGATATTCAGATTAAAAAGCCTTAAAGTATTAAACAAAAACCTTAAAGGGGGTGGCTTTCTAGAGATATTCAAGCCTAACATAACTTAACCTTAATCCTATTTCCTTCCGCCTTTCTTCCGTACCTCCGTCTCCAATAGTATACCACACACAGTTAAACAGATAAAATCAAACACAAAAAGAGTACAAGTACTGTAGATAACAATTATACAATTAGCCTAGCAAATACATTTAGGCACACTCAGTTAATGCACAAACAAGTAACTCAGGTAATATGCATATGGTGCATGCCTGTCCTATGGCTGATGAGTCTCATCTGTCGGTTATTAAGCCAACCTGACAAGTCCAGTTTGCTAAACCTTTGGACTGTCCCCCGATACGCATCCCCAAGAAGTTTGAAATTCAGTTTAAAAACTCAAAATCTAGTCTTTGTAACGCGTACGCGTGGGCGTACGTTTTTCCAAAAAATTTACCAAGTCTGAAATCTACAGATTTGCCATTTTAAATCCTAAACTTTCGACGCGTATAAATTTTCTGTTTTAAATCATTTTCCTTCGTTCTTCGAACGGCATAAACTTCATGGACCCAATTTTCATACAAAACAAGTTTGAAATCATTTGGAGGTTCGGAAGCCAAGTTATGGGTCACCGAAGTTCGTCCAAAAACTAAATTTGACAAAAGCTTCAAAACCTCATTTTCTTTTTAAAGCTCATTCCAACCTAATTCATCATACCTATAATCAACAATATAACACACTTTTGACAATATCACAATAATCTCTTCAATTCTACCATTTTTCAATTCAATAACATCTCCCTTCAACCTAAACTTCACAAGTTTATCATCAAACATCAACAAACCAACCTATATTTACATAATGCCAAAATCACAAGTTTTTCAAACCTCATCACATCATCATTCATCATTCCAATACCAACAAAACCAAAGAAATACCACACATACTCAAACCATATTATTGTTACTAAACATCCAATACACATAACCATTCCAGCTTATCCTATGGTTCTCTAGCCTAAGTTTTCACACGACATTATATATTATACACGCGAAACCTAAACCATACCTTGGCCGATTTCAACGTATTAACCAAGGCAATCCACAAGGCAAAAGGGCAAGACTTCAATCACCAAGATTCAACTCTAACTCCACCAAGCTCTCAAATTAAGCTTCCAAAGATTCCAAAGTCTCCATATCATGCATTCATACATCTAACACATATACATACATACATATACCCAACAATTTAATATCCAACATAATCCAAACAAGAAATAACTAGGGTTTAGAACTCTCACCATGCCCACGGACTAAACGAACTAAATCCGTTAAGGTTCACAAGCTAAATTGAACCTAGAGCACCAAATCAAGAAAAATTTCAACAAGGGTTCCCTTTAATTTTGAAAATTGAGGGATAGAGAGGTTGGGGTGAGATTAAAGCTTACATATGAAATTGATCCGATAGAATCGTAGAGCTCGACGCGGTGGATGCGTGGCCGCAAACAGTGCGGCGATTGAAGCTCGGACGAAGAAGTTATGGTGGATTAAGGTGGTGGTAAGGAAATGGGCTTCTTCCCATTTAAGTGATGGGTCCGGTTGGGCCCACGGGCTCGGTTTGGGTCCAGTTCGATTGGTTCGGCCCGTCTGGCCCAATCTTGGACCAAATACCTCGAAATTAATGTCAAAATTCTCGTTTTAAAGAGCTCTATCCTATTTTAATATAATATTTTCATTTCTAATTTTCCATATTAAAATTCGATTTATTGACTAATTATTTACTAATTTAGTGGGGTTTACATTTTGAGTATGTTGGGTATTGTGTTTTTGGGTATATATATGTATATATGTGTTAGGTGTGTATGTATGTATGATATAAAGTCTTTGGAGCCTTTGGAAGCTTGGATTTTGGAGCTAAGTTGCTGAAAAGTGTGTTGAGGGCTTGCTTTTCGCCTATGTGGGTTGCCTTGGGTAATACGTGGAAATTGGCCAAGGTATGGTTTAGGTTTCACGTATTTAATATATAATGTTCTGTAAAAACTTAGGATAGATGACCATATGATAGATTGGAATGTATGAAAATGTTCAAATGCTTAGCACCCTTGATGTTGATTATAATGTGATTTGAGTATGTGTTGGATGAATATTGTTTGTGTTGGTAATACTATGTTGATTGATGAGTGGTAAAGAATGAGAGGATGATATGGTTATATATATATTGAGTAAGTGGATGATAATGTTGTTGATGTAAAATGAGAAATTTAGGTTGAAATTGTGTAATGAGGAATTTGGTGCTGTGTTGGTGTGATCTGGTGTATTGCTGAGTTGAATGTTGGTATAGAAGTTTGGTTGAAGATTATTCTTCATGAAATTGAGGTTTAAAAGTTTTTATGAAATATTGTTTTGGGGTAAACTTCGGTGAGCCATAACTCGGCTTCCGAATCCCCAATCGGTTTCAAACTTGTTTCATAAGAAAATTGGGTCCAGGAAGTTTACGCCGTTCAAAGAACAAAAGGAAAATAATTTAAAATGAAAAAGTTATGTGCGTCGAAAGTTTAGGATTTAAAATTGAAATTCTACAGGTTTCAGACTTTGCCAAAAAATTTTGATAAAACGTACGCCCACGCGTACACGTGACCTGGAATTTTTGCGTACGCGAACCTCCCTTACGCGACCATGCGTTTCTGTTTAATGCGCATGCGTGCGCGTAAAGGGGGCTGCGTACGCGAAATGGGCCAAAGTGTACGCCCACGCGTACGCGTGACCCGGGGTTTTTGCATACACGAAATTTCTCATACGCGACCAGTGGATTCTGCCTGGTTCGCATGTGTACGCGTCTTGGTCCAAATGCGCACCCACGCGTACGCGTGGCCCCTGTTTCAGCAAAAATGGATTTTTGTGTTTTTATTAAGTCAAATTTCAAACTTCTAAACCTCTATTTTCATTCTTTTAGCCCCAAATCATAGTAGTAACTCTAGTAATAAGATGGAGGTAACTTGTGGGAGAAGTAAGGTTGGAAAGTTAAAAAATTATATAAGAAAACATGAATATTTGGAGTGCATGTGGTGCTATGATGTTAATGATATGATTATGTACTGATTACGAATAATTATGAATATTTATTGGCTTATGCACTCAATTATCTGAGACACGAGTTTTCTTGGATAAAGTACCGTGGCTTGCCTCTACGTGTTCCAGGTTGAGACTCGATACTCTATTGACCCTATGTCGTAAGGATGACTGGGCACGTATAAATTCTCGGGAATGGTACCCCCATTGAGAAAATTGATATACATTTGTGTGAAAAAGCTATGCATAGACTCTTGGGGATGCGCAATGGGAGACAGTCCAGGGTTTAGCAGCTGGAATTGTCGGGTTGACTTGATAACTGACAGATTAGCCTCATCAGCCATAGGACAGGCATACATCATGTGCATATTGTTTGCTTTGTTTGCTATGCATTAATTGGGAATTCCTAATTGATTATATTATGTTAATTGTTATATTTGCTATTTGTACTACTTGTTTCCTACCTGTGCTTGCCTTTGTCTATTTGTCTGTCTTTGCAAACTCACTGGAGATGGAGGAACGGAGGAAAGGTGGAAAGACTTAATGTTAAGGTTTAGTTTAAGTTAGGCTTAAATATGATTAGAAGACCACCCATTTATGGTTTCTGTTGTAGTACTTTAAGCTTTAATATCTGAGTGTCGGCGTTCTAGGATTGCCTTTGGTATTCCCAGGACCTTATATCTTATATGCGTGGCTCCTTTCCCATGCTGAGAAACCCCGGTTCTCACCCCATACTATGTTGTTATTTTTCAGATGCAGGTCGAGAGGCACCTCGGTAGGTGTCTGGAGTCCTGCGACGAAGTGGATCATTTTGGGGTCCCACTTTTGATATTTGATATATATATATATATATATGTATTAGACCCTCCTCATGTGTATATTACTACTTTACTTTTGTACCTCTTAGAGGTTTTATGGAGAACTACGGCTTTTAAACACGTTCTCTAGGCTAAAAGTGGTATATTATGTATGTAAATATTCTCCGGCCAGCCTTAGCTTCGCAGGCTGAGTTAGGAGCTTGTTATTTTGTATCTTTTGGCTCTCTATTCCTAGTTTCTGTTATCTTATGTTCATTTACTTTAGATTTCTTCACACGCAAGTAATCATGTTTCCTGAGTGTTGCGCTTTTATTTTTGCGATTTTGCTTTATCTGTTTTTCAAGGCTCCTCGTATACTGTATCCTTTTCCATATTATTATGTATATATTTTATTTTAGAGGTCGTAATACCACACCATCTCTGTTTTACAGCTTAAGTGTAAAGCTCTGTGTGGTAGGGTGTTACATCTAAGATGGACATGCAGAATCTCATAAAAAAGAATTATTCACTTGGGGATCGATTTATACTGAAAAAGAATGAGCCAAAACTCTTTTTAGAGTTTTAAAGACAATTTAAAATGACAATAGCATCACCAATTGGATGGATACGATTGGTCAAAGTTGTGAAAAAATAAAGAGATAAAAAAATTTTGAAGAATCAAATTTCACTCAAGATTGTTGCAAATCAGGCTACAGTTATAACTGTAGCTTAGAGTGTGGCTTCTACATCTTGTCATAGTGGTGAGCTCTCTTTATCTTTCTTAATTAATGTTGTATTAGCTTTGGATATTTTGAATGATTTGATATTTTGGTGTCAACTATCATTTTGAAAAAAATAACTGGATATACATGCATCATATATGTAAAAATCTCATGTTTTTTCCTCAAATTTTAAATTTTGGACAGTGATAACACGAATTATTTTTTTCCCTAAATCTCCATATATCATTTTACAAAAAAATTTCTTTTAGATATGAAATAATAGATATGGATCAAATGGTAGAGATATCTTATAATTTTTTTATTAAAATTTTAACTGTTAGAGTTATAATAGTTTTTATTTTTTTTGTAACAAATAAAGGAGATAATCGCGTGTCTTACACTAAAGAGATCTATATTAATTTTTAAAACCTTAAATTGTTAGTCAAAATATGAAAATTTTATCTTTCTACAAAAAAAACTACATTTGTAGATTCTACAATTAATCAAAATCCATTGTTAAATAAAGGTACAAGAATAAATTTCGGAGTTATTGGATCATACCCTACTCATGGAAGTATGAGTACTTTTTCCAGCATAGCCTTTATTTCCGGTGTCAACCCTTTTGATGTTACTAGAGAATTTGGTGACCAGAATGCTCTTATTTGGTATCCATCATACCAACACCAATAAGAATATAATGGTCTATTTCTCTACCATGTAAGTAACTGGAATTGTTTCGGGGGAAACAGCTGCTGCTGTGACGGCACAAAAAATCATCCTTATCATTCAAATTCTAACCAAAACATTGGTGGATGCTTTTTTTATTTCCATGCCACAATAATCCATTTAACAATGTTTATGGTCACGAAGGGTTTTTCTAAAGGAATTTTCTGGCGATAATAACAATTTAAATGTATTGATCTGCCATAAATTTACATGACTATGTTCTAAATAAAGTTAACATCCATGTCTAATAAATTTTTATGTTTTGTATTGATCATGGGTGTATGTTACCGGCCTATTGATTCAATTTAATTCAATGTTTGTTTTCCAATTGTTGAACCTTGGAAAAATATGGATATATTATGGTTTGCTATTATAAATATTGTCCTAAATTAGAATATGATATCTGTGTGTGTAGTTCTTATTAGAAAGTCAAAGATCAAACGATAACAAATTATCTGAAAAAAACAAATAATACAAAAAGTAAACATAAATTAAATATCCTAGATATTTATTAGTCTACATAAACATAATGAAATACATTAATCTTCATTATTACACAATACTCTATACTACTCACATCACATACACTAAGCTACTACTAATCTCTTGTTTTGAAAACAGATAATGGTGGTGAAATGGTCAAGAAGATTAAAGGGAGACAAAAGACAAAGATAAAGTGGATCGAGAATAAAAAAAATTGTCAAATCACTTTTATAAAGAGAAAAATGGCATCTTGAAAAAGGCAAATAAAACGAAATCTTTATGTGATGCTGTTGTTGATTTGATAATATATTCCTCAAGTGGAAAAGCCTATTACTATGGTGATTTTTTTATTAAAGATAATAAAAATGGCTCTCTCAAATGAACAACAACCTCAAGATAGTAATCAATTCCTAGGTTACATCATGGACGGAATATCTAAGATGGACATGCAGAATCTCATTAAAAATAATGATTCACTTGTGGATCGATTAAATGCCGAAAAAGAACGAGGCAAAACTCTTTCAAGAGTTTTAAAGACAATTAAAAATGACAACAACATCACTAATTGGGGTATACGATTGGTCAAACTTGTGAAAAAAAATAAAGAGATAGGAGAAATTCTTTTAGTTCTTCAGGAGACTTTGAAAAATTGAACTTCACTCAAGATTGTTGCAAATTAGGCTAAAGTTACAACTGCAGCTTAGGCTTGGTTTGGTAAAACTTTTACTTTTCGAAAGTAGCTTATGAAAGCTGTCTTTTAAAAGACAGCTTTTTAAAAGCGGCAGCACTTGTGTTTGGTAAAATTACGTTAAAAATAACTTTTAATAAGCACAAACACTATAATTCTGTTTGGTAAAACAGCTTTTAAAAATTAAAAAAATTATAATAAACATATTTATAATGAAGAATAATTTTTTTTTCAAATTTTAGAGACGAATAATTTAAATATTTATTTGATTTACTCTCTATATTAATATAAATAGAGTTATCATTAGTCAATAATAAAACTTGTATGTAATCGAATGTTAGTACTGATACGTCCATTGCCCATCTATATATATTGACTCACTTTTACAAATAACAGAAAATGGGACACATATCTCAAGTAAAATTATATATCTATATTTACATATGTATATATATGTTGTTATTATAATTTTGACTAATGTTCATAAAGTTGGTGTACGAAAATTTTATGATTGGTTTCCATAAATCAGGTCTCCTTCTTCACGTTTTAAAGAACAGAGAAAAACAAACATCTACTAAAAAAATACAAAAACAACGCACAAAAAATAATATAAATAGATAGAAGTTCATACCTAATACATGATAGAGATGTATTTGTGTTGAAATTGTAAAGATTAGGTTGAAAAATAAAAAAAATATATGAAGATTGTGTTAGAATTTGTGAAGGTTAGTTGAGAAATTAGAAATATATGAGTATTTCAATGGCAATATAATGGCGGAAAATATGTGTGGAAAAATAAATGAAATCTGGTGTTAATAATTAATAATGGTAATTTTGAATATTTATTATATTAGATTTTTTTTAATTTTGATAAGCACAAGCCAACTTTGAAAAGCCCCTTCTTAGGTGCTTTCAAAAGCACCCCTAACTTTAAAAAGCCGCAAGCACAAGCACTTAGAGTGTGGCTTTTACATCTTGTCATGGTGGTAAGCTCTCTTTATCTTTCTTAATTAATGTTGTATTAGTTTTGGATATTTTGAATGATTTGATATTTTGGTGTCAACTATCATTTTGAAAAAAAATAACTGGAGATATGAAATAGATATGAAATAGATATGGATCATATGGTAGAGATATCTTATAATTTTTTTATTAAAATTTTAAATTTTAGAGTTATAATAGTTTTTTATTTCTTTGTAACAAATAAAGGACATAATTGTGTGTCGTACACTAAAGAGATCTATATTAATTCTTTAAAACCTTAAATTGTTAGTTAAAATATAAAAAAATTATCTTTCTATAAAAAAACTACATTTTTAGATTCTACAATTAAGCAAAATCCATTGATAAATAAAGGTACAAGAATAAATTTTGTAGTTATTGGACCATACCCTACTCTTGGAAGTATGAGTACTTTTTCTAACATAGCCTTTACTACCGGTGTCAACCCTTTTGACGTTACTAGAGAATTTGGTGACCAGAATGTCCATGTTTGGTATCCATCATACCAACACCAACAAGGATATAATGGTCTATTTCTCTACAATGTAAGTAACCGGAATGATTTCAGGGGAAACAGCGGTTACTGCGACAGCGCTGGAAATCATCCTTATCATTCAAATTCTAAGAAAACAATGGTGAATGCTTTTTTGGCTTTCCATGCCACAATAATCCATTTAACAATGTTTATGGCTACAAGGGGGTTTTTCTAAAGAAATTGTCTGGCGATAATAACAATTTAAATGCATTGATCTCCTATAAATTTACATGAATATGTTCTAAATAAAGTTAATATCTATGTCTAATAATTTTTTATATTATTTGTATTGATCATGGGTTTATGTTACTGGCCTATTAATTCAATTTAATTCAATGTTTATTTTCCAATTGTTGAACCTTGGAAAAATATAGATATATTATGTTTTGCTATTATAAATATTGTCCTAAATTAGTATATGATATCTGTGTGTATAGTCCTTATTAGAAAGTCAAAGATCAAACGATAACAAATTATCTGAAAGTAACAAATAATACAAAAAGTAAACATAAATAAAATATCCTAAATATTTATTAGTCTATATAAACATAATGAAATACATTAGTCTTCATCATTACACAATACTCTATACTACTCATATCACATACACTAAGCTACTATAATCTCTTGTTTTGAAAACGGAGAATGGTGGTGAAATGATCAAGAAAATTAAAGGGAGACAAAAGATAGAGATAAAGTGGATTAAGAATAAAAAAATTGTCAAATCATTTTTATAAAGAGAAAAATGGCATCTTGAAAGAGGCAAATAAAATGAAATCTTTATGTGATGTCGTTGTTGATTTGATCATATATTCTTCAAGTGGAAAAGCCTATTACTATGGCGATTTTTTATTAAAGGCAATAAAAATGGCTCTCTCAAACGAAAAACAACCTCAAGGTAGTAATCAGTTCCTAGGTTACATCATGGAGGGAATGTCTAAGATGGACATGCAATCTCATTAAAAAGAATTATTCACTTGGGGATCGATTTAATACTGAAAAAGAACGAGCCGAAACTCTTTTTAGAGTTTTAAAGACAACTAAAAATGACAACAGCATCACCAATTGGTGGGATTCGATTGGTCAAAGTTGTGAAAAAAATAAAGAGGTAGAAGAAATTCTTTTAGTACTTCATTAGACTTTGAAAAAGCAAACTTCACTCAAGATTGTTGCAAATTAGGCTAAAGTTATGACTGCAGCTTAGAGTGTCGCTTCTACATCTTGTCATGGTGGTAAGCTCTCTTTATCTTTCTTAATTAATGTTGTATTTGCTTTGGATATTTTGAATGATTTGATATTTTGGTGTCAACTATCATTTTGAAAAAAATATCTGGAGATACATGTATCATATGCATAAATATCTCATGTTTTTTGCTCAAATTTTAAATTTTGGATGATGATAACACGAATTATTTTTTTCCCAAAATATCCATATACCATTTTACACAAAAATTTCTTTTAAACATGAAATAATAGATACGGATCATATGGTAGAGATATCTTATAATTTTTTTATTAACATTTTAACTTTTAGAGTTATAATAGTTTTTTATTTCTTTGTAACAAATAAAGGACATAATCGCGTGTCTTACACTAAAGAGATCTATATTAATTCTTTAAAACTTAAAATTGTTAGTCAAAATATAAAAATTTATAGTTCTATAAAAAAATTACATTTGTAGATTCTACAATTTAGCAAAATCCATTGTTAAATAAAGGTACAAGAATAAATTTCTGAGTTATTGGACAATACCCTACTCATGGAAGTATGAGTGCTTTTTCCAATATATCCTTTACTACCGGTGTCAACCCTTTTGATGTTACTAGAGAATTTGGTGACCAGAATGCCTCTATTTGGTATCCATCATACTAACACCAACAAGGATATAATGGTCTATTTCTCTATAATGTAAGTAACTGGAATGGTTTTGGGGGAAACAACGACTGCTGCAACGGCACTGGAAATCATCCTTATCATTCAAATTCTAACCAAAACAATGGTGGATGCTTTTTTGGCTTTCCATGCCACAATAATCGATTTAACATACAATGTTTATCGCCACAGAGGGTTTTCTAAAGGAATTATTTGGCGATAATAACAATTTAAATGCATTAATCTACTATAAATTTACATGAATATGTTCTAAATAAAGTTAATATCCATGTCTAATAAATTTTTATATTATTTGTATTGATCATGGGTTTATGTTACTGGCCTATTAATTCAAATGTTTATTTTCCAATTGTTGAACCTTGAAAAAATATAGATATATTATGTTTTACTATTATAAATATTGTCCTAAATTAGTATATGATATCTGTGTGTGTAGTCCTTATTAGAAAGTCAAAATCAAACGATAACAGATTATCTGAAAGTAACAAATAATAGAAAAAGTAAACATAAATTAAATATCCTAAATATTTATTAGTCTATATAAAGAGAAAAACGGCATCTTGAAAAAGGCAAATAAAACGAAATCTTTATGTGATGTTGTTGTTGATTTGATAATATATTCTTCAAGTGGAAAACCCTATTACTATGGTGAATTTTTATTAAAGACAATAAAAATGACTCTTTCAAACGAATAATAACTTCAAGGTAATAATGAGTTCTTAGGTTACATCATGGAGGGAATGTCTAAGATGGACATGCAGAATCTCATTAAAAAGAATGATTCACTTGGGGATCGATTTAACGCTGAAAAAGAACGAGCCGAAACTCTTTTTAGAGTCTTAAAGACAATTTAAAATGACAATAGCATCACCAATTGGTGGGATACGATTGGTCAAAGTTGTGAAAAAATAAAGAGATAGAAAAAATTCTCTTAGTTCTTTAGCAAACTTTGAAGAATCAAATTTCACTCAAGATTGTTGCAAATCAGGCTACAGTTATAATTGTAGCTTAGAGTGTGGCTTCTACATCTTATCATGGTGGTAAGCTCTCTTTATCTTTCTTAATTAATATTGTATTAGCTTTGGATATTTTGAATGATTTGATATTTTGGTGTCAACTATCATTTTGAAAAAAATAACTGGAGATACATGCATCGTATACGTAAAGATCTCATGTTTTTCGCTCAAATTTTAAATTTTGGACAGTGATAACATGAATTATTTTTTTCGAAAATCTCCATATACCATTTTACACAAAAAAAATTCTTTTACATATGAAATAATAGATATGGATCATATGGTAGAGATATCATTATAATTTTTCAGCTCGTTTAACCCATTGGATTGTCCATAAATGATTCGGGCTGAAAAATTATGACTCGTGAATAAAACGCGTTTAAATGGGTCGAATTGGCCCATTTGACAGCCCTAGGTAGAGTTAATAATTAGAACCTGTTTTTCAAGGGCAAAAGTCTAGAATTATTCAAAGAAAATAATGATATATGAATTTATAATATTGTTGTTAAAGTATAATTTTAAATCTCATAACCATGGTGAGATCTATAAATTTAATTTTTTAAACAAAATAAATAGTCAATTAATATATTAACGAGTATATATAGTTTGACAACATTAATGATTTTTTATTTTAAATTATTTAAATACTTTATTTCCTAGAATATCTATGTTTTTATCATAATTGTTAAAATCAGACTGGACCGGCCAATTCGACCGGAAAACCGGTGAATCGGACCATGTACCGGTCCAGTTTAGTATACTGACCGTTTAAGGAATTAAACCGGTCAAAACCGGTACGAATCGATTAAACCAATGCAAACCGGTCAAAACTGGCACAAACTTGAACCGAACCGGTCCGGTCAACAAGCACAATCAACAGTCAACCCCGCGCGTTGATGACGTCATGCAGATGTCAGCGTGCGGGGTTGGGAAATTTTTTAAAAATGTAATGCAAGGTAGGAGTCAAACTTGGCTCTTCTCAAATAAGGACCAAGCTAACTACCACTACACTAATTTGTTCTTTTAGTATATTTCATGCTTTTATGGTATATATTGTATGTTATATAATATCCTAACTAATATAAACTCACAAAAAATACTTAATTCAATATTTTTTATAGTCAACATTTTTTAAATTAACTATTTTTTAATTGAAGTACAAATTAATTAATTTTAGGGTAAAGTATATCTTTTGTCCCTAAAGTTTAGCAAAAATTTCAAAAATACCCTTAAGTTTTATTTTGTTTCAATTTTATCCTAGAAGTTTTCGATTTGCATCAAATATACCCTTAACGGCTAAATTTTTAAAAAAATTAAGACCAATCGAACAATAATGCATGAAAACTATGCTTGATTTGCTTGTGTTGAGGGTTGTTCTTACGAAATTGTTGTTGAATTGGTCTTAAATTTTTTGAAAAATTAGTCGTTCGGGGTATATTTGATGCAAATCGAAAACTTTTAGGACAAAATTGAAACAAAATAAAACTTAGGGTATTTTTGAAACTTTTGTCAAACTTCAGGGACAAAAAATATACTTTACCCTTAATTTTAAAATAAAAAATAATAATTAATATAAAAATAAAATAAAAATTACTTATTCTAAAAAGAAAAATAAATTTATATATAATTATTTAATTATTGATAAACCACTATTTTATGGTTTATCTTGTGTTTAATTAAGTGGTTTCATCAAGTCTTCACCCACTTATTCATACTAATTGCATGATTTTACATTTCCCTTCCTAGTTTTGTTCTATGGTTGAAAATTTGCTTCCTAGAAATCTTTAATTTGTGTATTTTAATTCTCCTTTATACCATTCGATACCGTGATCCGTGTGTTAAGTGTTTCAGGCTTTATAAGGCAAGAATGGGTTAGAAAATGGAGAGGAAGCTTGCAAAAATGGAAGGAACACAAGAAACTAAGGAGATGACCAGCGAGCATCGACGCGCACGCATGGCTCACGCGTGCGCGCGACATGGAGAAAATTGCAGCGACGCGTGCGCGTGCCTGACACGTACGCGCGAATTGGAGTTTGCACAAAAGACGCGCACGCGTGGACGATGCGTACGCATGACAAGAAAATTCGCCAAATGATGCGCACGCGTGAATGACGCATACGCGTGACCTGCGCAATCTGCAGAATTAACAGAAAACGCTGGGGGCGATTTCGGGCCGCGTTTTGACCCAGTTTTCGGCCCAGAAACATAGATTAAAGCCAGGGAACAAGCAGAGACTCAACACACATTCTCATTAGGATAGTTTTTAGGTTTTATATCGGAATCTAGAGAGAATTTACTCTTCCTCTAGGTTTTCTTTACATTCATAGTTTATTAGTTTATTGCTTTTGCTTTTGGATATTGAAGAGTCATCACCTCCGTTGAAGATACTATTCTAGTTTGTTTTCTTACTTGCTCTTTTATTTATTCCATATTCTTAATTCTTGTTTAGAGTGGTAATTGGATTATTTTCATGGATTGTTAATGCAAAGGATTACTTTTACTTTTAATTAATTTTAAATCTCTACTTTATTTAAATTATTATGTCTCTTTTCTATTCCAAACTCCCAATAACGAAGATGGTATCCATGTCAATAGAGTAGATTCTCTACTTGACATGGGGGTTGATTAAGAGGAGACACTTGAGTTGGAATGCTCAAGTGGTTAGTTAAATTGGAAGTTGTTGGCTAATTCTGTATTTACTAACGCTAGACCTTCCCAAGGGAGAGGACTAGAATTTTCGAATAAGAGTTAGCTCAATCACTTAACTTTCCTTTATTTAGTAAGGGTTAACTAAGTGAAAATAATAACCTCTTTATACTACACTTGAGAGAATTCCAACAAGGACAGAACTTCCAATTAATCATTCCCCCAGTCAAGGCTTTTTATTTTGAATAATATAAATTCCTTTTAATTTTCATTGCACTAAATTACAATTGTTTATTTTCTGTTATTCAACTCTCAAATCTCTCGGAAAAACTCCTGATTAATAACTTAGTGCCCTTTCTAGCAACTCGTTGGGAGACGACCTGGGACTCATACTCCCAGTATTTTTATTCTAATTTTTGTGACACCTTTCTAAATTGATGCGGCGGATTTCAGCTGGTTAAGAGCTATACTCGCAACGCTGTTCTTATATTACAATCTCTTAATCGGCCTAATTTCTGCCACGCACCAATTTTTGGCGCCGTTGTCGGGGAGTTGCAATTGTGTGCTAAATTATTAATTAGTGTACATATTTTATTTTTATTTGCATATTTTATTTTATTTTGTTACCATGAACTATATGTTTCTCTCATTGAATGACACATTCGTTGCCTGATCTGAGCTTAGCCGCATTTGATCCTGAAATTGAAAGGACTATTTCACGTATTAGGTGAGCTCGACGCAGGTTAGCCTCTGAGGGTGGTGAAGTGATTGTTATCGATTCACCAGTCTCATCTGAGATCCGAACCGCCATCTGAGAGCGAAACAAGCTCCTTTACTACTGATTCAGTTGATTCACGTGCAGATAACATGGCAGCACCTAGGAGGATTACTCTCCAAGAAGCTGGAGCTCTAGACTTTACACTGCAGCCGTATCAAGTGCATCATCCAACTCTGGCTATAGATTTTGAGCTGAAGACTGCACTAATTAACTTGATGCCCAAGTTTCATGGCTTACCTGCTTAGGAGCCCATCAAGAACCTCAGGGATTTTCAGACAGCCTATTCTACTGTTAGGCGTCATGGTGCAAATGAAACTTCTATTCTGTTAACTGCCTTCCCGTTTTCTCTTGAGGGAAAGGCAAGGGAGTGGTACTACTCCCAACCTGAAGCAACTGTTACCAACTGGGATATGCTCAGGAGAGAATTTTTGGAAAAATACTTTCCAGCTGAAGTCACAAATAGATTGAGAAAAGAGATCTCATGCATTCTCCAAGGTGAATTAGAAACTCTCTATGAGTACTGGGAGCGCTTTAAGAACCTTCTAGATGTATGCCCCCATCACATGATTGACAGGCTAGTGTTGATCAGCTATTTCACTCAACACATGAAGCCTCGGGATAAAACTACACTGAATGGTGCCAGTAATGGTTCTCTAAAAAAGTACAAGACCGCAAATGAAGCATGGCAACTGATCAGTGACTTAGCTGAGTCCACTCGGAATCACAGGCACAGAAACAACCACTCAAAGGCTGTTGCATAAGTTTCCTCTAGCATTGAGACTTCTGCTCTTACACAGAGTATATGTGAAATGACCAACCTACTGAAGCAAATGCAGTTGAATCAACAACAACAACAGCCTCCCCCACCACAACAAAGCCAACAGCTGGTCCCCCAAAGAGTATGCGGAATATGTGCTGATTATAGTCATTATACTGATGAATGCCCACAGCTCCAACAAGAAGACAATACTGTGGCAGCTACTCATAACTTCTATGATCGCCCGAATCAAGGATACAATCAGCAAGGCGACAACTACAACTAAGGTGGGAACTATAACCAAGGATGGCAGGACAACTCCAACCAAGGTTGGAGAGATAATTCCAACCATGGCTGGAGGGACAACTATAACAGAGGAGGCAGAGAAAACAATGGAAACCAGAGGTGGAATAATAACAACAGACAGCAGAATCAGAACCAGCCCTACAGAGCACCTCACCTGAGACAATCACAAGGACCCCAGCACAACCAACAACAGGCCCCTCATATTACTTATCCTACTTCCTCATCAAATGACGAGATGCTTTGTTCTCTTGCACAAGGACAACAAGACATGCAGACTACATTGAACTCTACTCTAAATGGTCTGAATGCCACTTTACAAGCTATCGTCTCCCAGATAGATTTATTACCTGCTTCCACCAACCAACCTTCAAGCTCCGGTGGAATTTCTTCTCAACCCTTACCTAACCCCAAGGGTGGCATCAATGCCATCACTTTGAGGTCCGAAACCACACTGAAAGAGAGGAATCAGGAGGAGCCAAGCCCACAAGTACATGCCCCAGTTGAAGACTCACTGGAATTGGAAGATGCTGAAGAGAAAGAAGAAGTACAAGACAAGGTTGAAGAAGAAGTAGCTCAGCAAGGGAATGGAGCACCAAAGGATGCAGAAGCTGCAAGTGGCACCATTCCTATCCTATTTCCACACCTTGCAAGGAAATCCAGAAAGCAGATGGAACTTGATCCCAAAATGGTAGAAATTTTCAAAAAGGTTGAGGTAACTGTTCCCCTTTTTTATGTTATTCAGCAAGTACCTAAATATGCAAAGTTTCTGAAGGATTTATGCATACATAAAGACAAAATTAATGAACTAGAAATTATTCCTTTAGGTAGTTCTATATCTGCTTTAATGGGAGGTATACCTAAAAAATGTAGTGACCCAGGTCCATGCATGGTTAACTGTACCATTGGAGGTGTAATATTTTCTGATTGCATGTGCGATTTAGGAGTGTGTGTTAGTATAATGCCATTGTCTATATATGATACTTTGAGGCTCCCTCCCTTAAAAAGGTCGGCAGCTCGTTTTGTGTTAGCAGATAAAAGTATTATTACAGTAGTTGAAATTGCTGAAGATGTATTAGTGAGCATTAAGGGTCTCACATTTCCCATTGACTTCTATATCCTGGAAATGCCCCCTAATGACTCAGGAAGACCATCATCAATCCTACTTGGAAGACCATTCCTAAAGACTTCAAAGTTCAAGCTGGATGAATTCTCAGGAACTTACTCCTTTGAGATAGATGGCAGAGCAGTGAGTTTCAGTTTAAATGAAGCTATGAAGCACCCTCCGGAAGATCATTCTATCTTCCAGTGTGACATCATTGATGAAACTGTAGCTGAAGTTCACCAAGAAGAAGTGGAAGAGAGACACATGGAGCAAGGTCCAAGTGTGGGGACACTCTTTGAACATAATGAAGACACCTTGCCCTTATCACTAGTCCCGGATGATCCAGAGCCTAGCCATGAGCATAAATTGGAATTGAAGCCCCTTCCTCCACACCTTAAGTATGCTTACCATGAGGATAATCAGAAGTTCCCAGTTATTATTGCAAGGGAACTCACTTCCCAACAAGAGGAGCAACTGCTTAGTGTGCTGAGAAAATATAAGAAAGCAATTGGGTGGAGTTTGGCGGATATAGTAGGCATCAGCCCTCAAGTTTGTGAGCACAGAATATACTTAGAAGAGGAATCAAAATCCGTCCGTCAACTCCAAAGAAGATTGAATCCCACCATCTTAGAAGTTGTCAAGAAAGAAGTGACCAGGCTACTTGAAGCAGATATCATTTACCCCATCTCAGACAGCGAATGGGTCAGTCCAGTACAAGTGATGCCCAAAAAGTTTGGAGTCACAACAGTGAAGAATGAGCATGGAGAGCTCCTGACAACTAGAGTGCAGAATTCATGGAGAGTTTGCATTAACTATAGGCGTCTCAACCAAGCTACTCGCAAGGATCATTACCCCTTGCCATTTATTGATCAGATGCTTGATCGCCTGTCAGGTAAATCCCATTACTGCTTTTTAGATGGTTATACAGGCTATTTTCAAATTCATATAGCTCCTGAAGATTAGGAGAAGACTATTTTTACATGTCCCTTTGGAACGTATGCATAAAAAAGGATGTCTTTTTGGCTTATGTAATGCACTGGCTACTTTCCAAAGATGCATGATGAGTATCTTCTCAGATCTTATCGAGAACTGTATGGAAGGATTTATGGATGATTTTAGCGTATATGGTGATTCATTTAACCTTTGCTTGGATAGCTTAGCTAGAGTATTAGACAGGTGTGTTAGTTCAAACCTTGTATTGAATTTTGAAAAATGTCATTTTATGGTATTTTAGTAGATCCAGCAAAGGTAGATGTCATTTCTAGTTTACCTTACCCTTCCTCCATGAGGAAAGTCCGTTCGTTCCTAGGCCATGCAAGTTTCTACAGGAGATTCATTAAGGACTTCAGTAAGGTAGCATTACCTTTATCCAGACTGTTGTAGAAAGATATTGAGTTCGAGTTCAGTGAGGATTGCATACAAGCATTTGATAAGCTGAAGATCGCCCTGACTCAAGCTCCAATTGTGAGAGGAGCAGACTGGAGCTAGCCATTTGAAATTATATGTGATGCATCCAACTATGCAGTAGGAGTGGCGCTGGCTCAGCGCGAAGGTAAGGACCCCTTCGTAATTGCTTATGCGTCTAAGACCTTAGACGCTGCTCAGTCTAATTACACTACTACTGAAAAAGAGCTTCTTGCTATTGTTTTTGCTCTGGATAAATTTCGAGCCTATTTACTTGGTACTAAGGTAGTAGTGTACTCGGACCATGCAGCTCTAAAATATTTATTAGCTAAAAAAGAGTCCAAACCAAGGTTGATACGTTGGATACTGCTGCTGTAAGAATTTGACTTAGAAATTAAGGATAGGAGTGGTAACCAGAATTTAGTGGCAGACCACTTGAGTGGCCTTGAGCACCTTAAGGATGACTCCACTCTTATAAATGATGCTTTTCCATTTGATAGTTTGCAAGCAGTATCTGAAGTAGTTCCTTGGTATGCACCTGTAGCTAATTATCTAGTTAGTCATACTTTCCCTCCCAATTTTACTAAGCATCAAAGGGACAAGTTGAAAAGCGAGTCTAAATATTATATATGGGATGACCCGTACTTATAGAGGTGTGGTGCTGACCAGGTAATTAGAAGGTGTGTGGCCCAATCAGAATTCCAATCCATTTTAGAGGCCTGCCACTCTTCTGAGAGTGGAGGACATTATGGCCCTCAAAGAACAGCTAGAAAAAATTTAGACTGTGGATTTTGGTGGCCTACTCTTTTTAAAGATGCTGCTGCTTTTTGTAAATCTTGTTCCCCATGCCAAAGATTTGGTAATATATCCAAGAGAGATGAGATGCCTCAACAAATTATGCTTTTCTGTGAAATTTTTTATGTTTGGGGCATTGACTTCATGGGTCCATTTCCAAACTCTAATGGTTACCTTTATATACTGTTAGTTGTAGATTATGTTTCTAAATGGGTTGAAGCAATTCTTACCCGTACTGATGATGCTAACACTGTTATTTTCTTTGTTAGAAACCATATTATTTGTCGCTTTGGATCACCACGAGCAATCGTGAGTGATCAAGGCACTCACTTTTGTAACAGGAGACTAACAGGATTACTGAAGAAGCATGAGATTGTTCATAAAGTAGCAATAGCTTATCATCCCCAGACCAATGGGCAAGAAGAAGTGTCTAACAGAGAGATTAAGTGTATTCTGGAAAAGATAGTAAAGCCTCATAGGAAAGACTGGAGTGCCAGGCTACAAGATGCACTATGGGCATATAGAACAGCATACAAGACACCCATTGGGATGAGCCTCTTCCGCTTAGTGTACGGAAAGGCTTGCCACCTTCCAGTAGAGATGGAACACAAAGCTTTCTGGGCTGTGAGGGAGTGCAACATGAATTTTGAAGAAGCTGGTGCTGAAAGAAAGCTGCAACTAGCAGAATTGGAGAACCTTTGCCTAGAAGCATATGACAACTCCATGCGATACAAAGAGAGGATGAAGGCTGTCCATGACAAGCACATAAAAAGGAAAGAATTTAGACCAGGGGAGTTAGTTCTTCTTTATAACTCCAGACTGAGGCTCATGCCAGGTAAACTGAGATCAAGATGGGAAGGTCCCTACAGAGTAGAGAAGGCAGAGCCATACGGAGTTTTTCACCTGCGTCATCTTTCTAGCTCCAAATTCATAAAGGTCAACGGACATCGCCTAAAGCTTTATCATGGAGAAAAGATGAAGGATCACAAAGAACTAGAGGTCTTCCTCTTGGAAGACCCACCAACAGAAGCAGAATGAGCCTGAAGACCATCCAACTTAAGGACGTAAAAGCAAAGTGCTTGGTGGGAGACAACCCACCATGGTATGATCGTTCCGTTTCAGTCTTAGTTTTGTTTTATTTTATTCTACTTTATTTTTCATAGTGAATCTTCTCATAATCTCTGCATATAGTCTGCATTTGCATTTGCATACTGCATAAAAAAATGCACGCGACGCGCAAGCGTCGCTGACGCGTCCGCGTCATATGTGCATTCGAAACAAGGAAGAAAAGAAGCAGAAAGTCACGCGGGAGCGTGGCTGGAGGCGTGCCTTAGGCCCAAAAATTTCCACGCAAACGCGTCCCTAACGCGTCCGTGTCATTTGAAAAATCAGCCTCCCACGCGTGCGCGTCACTCACGCGCACGCGTGACCCTGCAAAATTGACGTAAAGAGGTGTATGGCAGAGAGTTATGATGGAGTGGGTCTGGAATGGTGCTGGAAGCACAAACCCCATCACGCGTATGCGTCATTTTTTTACAGTTAGGCCATTCACGCGTGCGCATCACCCACGTGCACACGTCACCCAAAATTTTGGCAATGTGCACATAATAAAGAGAGTTGTGCGTACGCGAGGCTGCACTCGCGCCAATAGCACAAATCAGGTCACGCGTGCGCGTCACCCACGCGGACGCGTCACCTGAAATTATCACAAACCACGCGAACGCGTGCTCCACGCGGCCGCGTCACATGCGACGCACAGTTTTACTAGGTCAGCGCCAGATATCTTATCTTTTCTTCCCCAATCCTAATTTTTTCTTCTCCCTTCTTATTTCTTTCTTCTTCCTTCTTTCTTCTTTATTCCTTCTTATTTTTTCCCCTCTTTTTCACATCCACTATCAAGGTTCTTTTCTTTTCTTCTTCCCTTTCTACTTTTCCATTAATATTTTTATTTTTATTTATGTTTTCTTCTTCTTTTTATTTTTCTTTTTACTTTCATTATCTATGTTTTCTTTTTCTTTCTTTTTCTTTTTACATTCTTTTGATTGATGTTAGAAATTTAATTGGGTGATTATTTTCTTCTATAATTGCTTGTGGATTATTTAGAAGTTGTTTGACAATTAATATTACTTCTTAAGGGTTGCTTGTATGTTCAATTTAATACTTTCAATAACATATTTACCATGCATGCTAAGTGTTTGTGAAAAAGCCCGTATGGCCTTGTGAATTTTTAAATTATTCTATTCTTCTACTCTAATGCCTGTTTTTCACAAAACCCCTTTTTATAAATTATTCATTGAATATAATTGTCAATACAATCAGATTGTTAGTTTGAAAGAGTTGATAATCAAATTGGGCAATTAATGCTTGATCTATGCTACTCATGCCTTTGCCGACATGCCAATAAACATCTTGCATCTTGCCTGAATATGCCCTTGCTATATTTCCAATGATGAACTAATCACATAGAGTCACGACCATGTGATACGAATAATCCTTCTTTACCTTGGCATTGATTATCACTTGTGCTATTCTCCTCCTTGCTATAACCCTTAGCTTTACACATTACTTTCTTCTTCCCTTTTCAGGATGGCCACCAAGAAGGGTAAAGAGAAAGCTACTCCCAAACCACCAGCAAGGAAAGGAACAAAAAGAGCACTAGCTGTGGAGCCATCTCCAACAGTAGTAAAGTCCTCAACAAAGCGAATCAAGAGGATCATCAAGGTTGATGAAAAAGAGAAAGCCTTTCCAGCAAAGGACACTGCGCGGTTCACTAACTGCTACTGTGAGCAGATGTTCCCCATCCTGGCTGAGAGGAACTATAACAATGAGCACCTTCTCATCCTCCCAACCCACATTGTTGAATTTGTTGAGCCCCGCATTGAGTGAAGACAATGGGGATTCCTACGGAGACAGCCACGGCAGGTTAACCTTTCATGGGTAGTTGAATTCTACTCCAATTTTCACATGCCGACCATGCAGTCTGTCTATGTCCGTCAGAAGCAAGTCCCCATAACTGAAGAGGTCGTTCAATGAGCTTTAGATCTTCTCCCTGCTCCAGAAGGATTGGACGCATTCCAAGAAGCCTCATTCAAACGCCAGACATACCAATTTGACTGGGACGCCGTTCTCAGAGTTATAGCACAACCTGACAGTAGATGGATCTATGGATACCATCGATCTCGATCTAAGAGCATATTGGCTTCAGCACTCACCTTGGAGGCTCGAGTATGGGCACAAATTATGTCCCATTACATCTTTCTGAGCACTCACGAGTCCTCCTTCACTGCAGACATGGATGTTCTACTCTGGTGTATCCTTACAGACCAGCACCTCAATTTACCAAGACACATTCGGCATGCTGTGGGACACGTACAGATTGCGGGCAACCTACCCTTTCCTACCTTGGTTTCAGATCTAGTCTCAGCAGCCGGAGTTTCCTACAGAGCTGGGGACACCAAGGCCATAATTCCACGGGATGATCAGATTGTCCCTAACGGGAAGTATATCAGACCTCCAGCAGCCACTACTAGCCAAACTGCATAACCGGCGGAAGATATTCCTTCCCCTTCCACATCCCAAGCAACTTCAACAAACCAACTGCTCCATCAGATACTCGAGAGGTTGGACTAGCTTGACCGGAAAGGAAAGCAAAGAGAGCACCGTAACAAGCACCGATTTACATACCTCAAGGAGCTGCTTGTTGGTAACCACCCACCTGAAGAAAACCCAGACACCTCGGACTCCACTTCATTTACCAACACAGGGAGCCATGACGACCCCGATTGTGGAGATGCTGCTACCAGCCCCCCTTTGTTCCTAACTGATGGCACCGAGGACGGTACCAAGCTTTAAGTGTGGGGAGGTTGGTCAGTACCTGACTTGCGGAGGTAATTTCTCTTTCTTAGCACCAATAAATTATTTATTTTTCTTTTGTTTAAGATAGGATATATTGCTTAGTAATAGGTATTTGCAATAAGTTTCTTTTTAAGACCCTATTTTAGAAAAATTTCACTAATTTAAATCAAAATTTTTGTGTTAAAATTGTTTGAAGATTGTAAACTGGAACATAGTTTAAAGCTAGAACACACAACCCAGTGAGATTTTTTAGCTTAATTACATGGTTACATTATCTAACCATAAAAATTTTATTCTTGTGTGTTTGCTTCTCTATAATTGTAATCTATATTTTGTTCCATCCTATATGTCCAATGTTTAATATTTTATATGCATGCATATGATTGAGGCCATTATTTGATTATTAACTCACTTACCCCAAATAGCCTACCCTTCCATTACCTTTGTTAGCCACTTTGAGCCTTTTAATCCCCATTTGTTCTATATTTTACTACATTACTAGCCTTAAGTAGAAAAATAAATTAAATACCCCAAATTGAATCTTTGGTTAGCTTAAGATAGAGATTCTGTGTTGATTAAGTGTGAGAAACTGTGGGAACATGGGTTAACAAGGGAATGTGTTATATTTTTACATTGATGAATTAATTGGGAATTTGGGTACTTACTCATGTGAAACTAGAAAAATTATAAATCCATGTGCATTAATAAAAGTTATGTTTACTTTTATTTTAAAAAATCCAAAAATATTCAAATAAATAAATGAATAAGAGGACAAAATTACCCCAAATACTAAGTTTAATAAAAGATCAATGCATATGTGATAAAAAAAATTAAAAGAAAAGTTGATGCATGAGTATGTAATGCAAAAGTGGGAATTTTGGGTAGCTAGGTATAATTTAAGAAGAATATAGAGTATGTATAGGTAAGAGCTTAGGCTATTCAAAGATTCAATTTATAGCTCACTTAGCCATATATTTATACCCTCACCTTTACCTTAGCCCCATTACAACCTTGAAAAGACCTCATGATGTTTGCATTGGGACATTAAATACTTGTTGATTGGTTAGGTGAAGAACAAAATTTAGAAGGCATGATTAGAGAAGAATAGAGTGATTACCCTATACATTTGAGTGATTAGAGTGCACATATACTATCAGTGAGGGTTCAGTACTTGATTCTATGATTCCCTGCTTTCATGAGCTGTCTTCTTACAAGTTTACTTGTTTTTACTGTATAGTTTAAATTAGTGGAATTTGAGTTATTTTTGTCTTGAAGAACTTATTTATTTTTAACCAAGTAGGCAAAAACATCTTAGCATATAATTGCATTCATATACATAGGTTGCATTGCATTACATGAGTCTTACTTTTCCCTACTTATTTATTTTATCTCCTTGAGCTAAGCATGAGGACATGCTAATGTTTAAGTGTGGGGAGGTTGATAAACCACTATTTTATGTTTATCTTGTGTTTAATTGAGTGGTTTCATCAAGTCTTCACCCACTTATTCATACAAATTGCATGATTTTACATTTCCTTTCCTAGTTTTATTCTATGGTTGAAAACTTGCTTCCTAGAGATCTTTAATTTGTGTATTTTAATTCTCCTTTATACCATTCGATGTCGTGATCCGTGTGTTAAGTGTTTCAGGCTTTATAGAGCAAGAATGGCTTAGAAAATGGAGAGGAAGCTTGCAAAAATAGAAGGAACACAAGAAACTAAGGAGATGACCAGCGAGCATCGACGCGCACGCATGGCTCACGCGTGCGCATGACATGGAGAAAATTGCAGCAACGCGTGCGCGTGCCTGACGCGTATGCGCGGATTGGAGTCTGCACAAAAGATGCACACGCGTGGACGACGCGTACGCGTGACAAGAAAATTCGCCAAATGACGCGCATGCGTGAATGATGCGTACGCGTGACCTACGCAATCTGCAGAATTAACAGAAAATGCTGGGGGCGATTTTGGGCCGCGTTTTGACCCAGTTTTCAGTTCAGAAACAGAGATTAAAGCCAGAGAACAAGCAGAGACTCAACACACATTCTCATTCGGATAGTTTTTAGGTTTTAGATCGGAATCTAGAGAGAATTTACTCTTCCTCTAGGTTTTCTATACATTCATAGTTTATTAGTTTATTGATTTTGCTTTTGGATATTGAAGAGTCATCACCTCCGTTGAAGATACTATTCTAGTTTGTTTTCTTACTTGCTCTTTTATTTATTTCATATTCTTAATTCTTATTTAGAGTGGTAATTGGATTATTTTCATGGATTGTTAATGCAAAATATTACTTTTACTTTTAATTAATTTTGAATCTCTATTTTATTTAAATTATTATGTCTCTTTTCTATTCCAAACTCCCAATAACGAAGATGGTATCCATGTCAATAGAGTAGATTCCCTACTTGACATGGGGGTTGATTAAGAGGAGACACTTGAGTTGGAATGCTCAAGTGGCTAGTTAAATTAGAAGTTGTTGGCTAATTCTGTATTTACTAACGCTAGACCTTCCCAAGGGAGAGGACTAGGATTTGTGAATAAGAGTTAGCTCAATCACTTGACTTTCCTTTATTTAGTAAGGTTTAACTAAGTGAAAATAACAACCTCTTTATACTACACTTGAGAGAATTCCAACAAGGACAGAACTTCCAATTAATCATTCCCCCAGTCAAGGCTTTTTATTTTGAATAATATAAATTCCTTTTAATTTTCATTGCACTAAATTACAATTGTTTATTTTCTGTTATTCAACTCTCAAATCTCTCGGAAAAACTCCTGATTAATAACTTAGCACCCTTTCTAGCAACTCGTTGGGAGACGACCTGGGACTCATACTCCCAGTATTTTTATTCTAATTTTTGTGACACCTTTCTAAATTGATGCGGCGAATTTCAACTGGTTAAGAGCTATACTCGCAACGCTGTTCTTATATTACAATCTCTTAATCAGCCTAATTTCTGCCACGCACCAATTATATAAAGATATTTAGACTTTAAAATTATTCTTAGGATATAGTTTATAGATTGTTATTCTTATTCGGTCCAATTAAGATACTATTATAGTAATACAGACTAATTTTATGTATATCTTTTTATTAGTTAGTTATAGAATTCGAGACTTAATTATTGTTAAAATATTAGTAAAAATATGTATTTTAAATTTTAATGTTAGGTTTTTTTACTATTTTATATTTTTATTTACATGAGACCGGTTTTACTAGTTGGACCAATAACTCATCGGTTGAACCAATAAACCAGTAAATCAGTAACCTGATCGGTTCGATTCTGACAACTATGGTTTTTATACTATTAGTACACTTTTCGAGTATAAAAATAAAAGATAAATAAGCACAAAAATTGAGTATTGTGCATCCAAAATGTGTAACATCTTAAAAAAATAGACGTGATATAAAACCAAAAAAATTCAACAAATAATATAAAAAGGAACGTAAACAAAATATCCTAAATATTTATTAGTCTATATAAACATAATGAAATACATTAGTCTTCATCATTAAACAATACTCTATACTACTCACATCACATACACTAAACTACTACTAATCTCTTGTTTTGAAAATGGAGAATGGTGGTAAAATGATCAAGAAAATTAAAAGGAGACAAAAGAGAGATATCAAGTGGATTGAGAATAAAAAAGTTGTCAAATCACTTATACAAAAGAGAAAAAATGGCATCATGAAAAAGGCAAATGAAATGAAATCTTTATGTAATGTTGTTGATTTGGTAATATATTTTTTAAGTGGAAAAGCCTATTACTATCGTGATTTTTTGTTAAAGAAATTAAAATGGTTCTCTCAAACGAACAACAACCTCAAGGTAGTAATCAGTTCCTTGGTTACATCATGGAGAGAATGTCTAAGATGGACATGCAGAATCTCATTAAAAAGAACGATTCACTTGTGAATCAATTAAATGCTGAGAAAGAATGAACTGAAACTCTTTCTAACGTTTTAAAGATAATTAAAAATGACAACAACATCACCAATTGGTGGGATACGATTGGTCAAAGTTGTGAAAAAAATAAAGAGATGGAAGAAATTCTTGTAGTTCTTTAGCAGACTTTGAAAAATCAAATTTCATTCAAGATTGTTGCAAATCAGGCAGCAGTTGTGACTGCAACTGAGAGTGTGGCATCTATATTTTATCACGGTGGTAAGCTTTCTTTGTCATTCTTAATTAATGTTGTATTAGCTTTGGATATTGTCTCTCTGTTGCGCACTAATATCCCAGCATATCAGCTGGCCGTTAGAAGGAGAGTGCTCTGTCACCATTAGAGGTAGAGTGTCCTGTCACCTTACAACCAGAGAGAACCACAAGAGTAAGCAGGATTAACCACCGTCCTTACCCGAAATCTCGAGCAAGCGGGATTAACCGTCGTCCCTGCTCGGAATCGCGAACAAGTAGGATTAACACCGTCCTTGTTCGAAGCAAAACTCAAATAAATACACAAGCATGATACACCCAGACCTTGCCAATCACATGTCAAACAATCTAGGAGGAACCAAAAAGGGGATCCTAACCTTCAACCGTCTCACTGGAGGCGATCTTACACTCCGAAGAGGAACAAAAAAGGGGATCCTGACCTTTTACCCTCTCACTAGGGTCGCACTTCACAACTCTACTGAGATATAGTGCCCATGCACACTCTTGGGATATAATGTCCAGCACACTTTTCAATCATAATCATAAACATTTACATTCACAGTTATCACGATTCAAAATCATACTCATAGTCATACTCAAACTCAATCATAACCAAAATCGACACCATAAGTCTTGATATTCACAATTCAAAATCATACTTGGCCCATTCACTATAGTAACAATATATTTATATTTAGTTCACCTCATGCCAATAATCACCTTCATTTCTCAGTTTTTAAATACCGATGTTCATACCATCATAACTTTTGATACAAAAATCATTCTCCGTCCATTCTTCAAACGTCATAAACTAGACAAATCCAGTTTTCATTCAAATTAAGTCTCACAAATTTTTGAGATTCGGGGACTAAGTTATGGCCCGTCAAATTTAGTCAGAAATCACTTTTTACCCAAAAACTTAGCACTTTCAAAATAGACTTCTTTCCAAATTCATTCTTTTGAAAACAAGTTATATCCTCATTTCATCCTTTACAAAATTTCACTTTTCTTATATTACACCATTTAACACTTTTTTTCAATTCATTTTCGTTTGAAACCGATACCATCTTTTATAACATTTTCCGGAACCTCCAAAGTCACTTCACTTAAAACCATTTTTCTTTTATAAAACTCATTTTCACTCAACCAATATCCTCGAACTAACTTCAAAATCATTTCAAGTTTAAACCTCTTTCAAAAGACTAAAAAAACATTTATTCTTAAATCAATTACTCAATTAAGTCAAAACTTATAAAAATTTTGACAGTACCTCCGTTAAAACCCAGAATTTACCTCCCTTCAAGGGTTCCATCCAAACCATATTTCTCAACCCTTCTCAATAGTTTCAAAACCAAACCATTTTTCAATATATACATTCAAATCAGCTTTCCAAATCAACTTTCCTTAACTACCACACGCCAACTCAATCAAGTAAACAGTCATATTCATCCAAAATAAATCAGTCAATCCATAAAACTCACATAATCACTAAATATATATTTTTCGCATCAATATCAATTTATAACAATTCTATAATATAAAAAAGTTTTAAAAAAATCCTACCTCGAATTGTCGAAACCCGTAATCCATAAAACGCGTCAAAACTCATTTTCTCCTGGCCCGCAACAGCGGCAGCCACAACCACAACTCCCTATTACATTCACAGTAATAGCAGCAACTTTAACTGCGACATGCAATCACCGAAACTCAATCTTATGGCAATAACGCCACAAAAATCTCATCAACATATAATGGAACAGCGATTAAAAGAGTTTTTGGAGCAAAATAACTACACAAAAAGAAAACAAGAACAAAGCAGCGGCAGCTCTGGTGATGACCTCTGGCGAACACAGCACCACTCCCGACGACCACAGACACGGCAGCGCAGCTCAGAACGGCGAGCAGTAGTGGCAAAGCCAACTCAGCAGTAGCGGTGACGGATCGGCGGTGATAGAGGCACGACAAAAAGGAGAACGCGACAAGGATGAATCTTGGCGGCTCCACAAAGGAACGGCGATGACGTGCATGGCGCCGCTTCCCAACGGCGATGACGTGCATGGCAACGCTTCCCAACGGCGGCGACGACACATGTAGTTCGGCGTTGATGACGACGTCGCATCAACGGGAAGCAGAACAGCGACAACGCATGCGAGCTCCCTCTCTCTCCTCTGCAAACTCTCTCTCTGTGCGATGGCTCCCTCTCTCTCTCTTTTCCTTCCTCTGTTCACCCTCTTCTCTCTTTTCTTCCTTTCTTTCTTTCTTTTCGTGGTGTGGGTGTAGGTATCTGTTGGTGAGGGAGGGTGAGGGGGTGAGGTGAGTGATGGCTAGGGTTTGTGAGGAAGTGTGAGTGTGTAAGTGAGGTATGTCAGGGTCAGAGGTAGTGTGTGTATGAATTTGGAGATTTTGGAGTTGGATAGAGTAAGAATTTTAATAAAAATAAAAGAGTAGAGTAATAATTTAAAACCAAGTTAAATATAAAATAATTATCTTTGAAATACTATTTAATTATCAACTTGTAAATTATTTTCAAATAAATACTAATTCAATGAAAATAAAAAATAATTAAATTAATTCTCCTTTATTTATAAAATAAGGTTCAAAGTCTAAATATTCAAAATATAACATATAAAATTCTCATTATTTTTCACTTACTAAAATTTTAAATTATAAATAAGCATTTGCCCGATTTATATATATAAAAATCT
>NC_029791.2:9753553-9758107 GCF_000816755.2 Arachis ipaensis | reverse complement strand
ATAAAAATATCATCTTAAAATATTTTCTAAAAAATATTGCTCAGTTGAATTTTTATTGTAGAATTTTGAAATCCTGGTTTAATCGCCATATATTAGTATATGATATATGTGTGCGTAGTTCTTATTAGAAAGTCAAAGATCAAACAATAACAAATTATCTGAAAGAAACAAATAATACAAAAAGTAAACATAAATTAAATATCCTAAATATTTATTAGTCTATATAAACATAATGAAATACATTAGTCTTTATCATTACACAATACTCTATACTACTCACATCACATACACTAAGTTACTACTAATCTCTTGTTTTGAAAACGGAAAATGGTGGTAAAATGATCAAAAAAAATTAAAGGGAGACAAAAGACAGAGATAAAGTGGATTGAGAATAAAAAGTTGTCAAATTGCTTTTATAAAGAGAAAAACGGCATCTTGAAAAAGGCAAATAAAACAAAATCTTTATGTAATGCTGTTGTTGATTTGATAATATATTCTTCAAGTGGAAAAGCCTATTACTATGGTGATTTTTTATTAACGACAATAAAAATGGCTCTCTCAAATGAACAATAACCTCAAGGTAATAATAAGTTCTTAGGTTACATCATGGAGGGAATGTCTAAGATGGACATACAGAATCTCATTAAAAAGAATGATTCACTTGGGGATCGATTAAATGCTGAAAAAGAACGAGCAAAAATCCTTTCTAAAGTTTTAAAGATAATTAAAAACGACAACAACATCATCAATTGGTGGGATACAATTTGTCAAAGTTGTGAAAAAGATAAAGAGATAGAAAAAATTATTTTAGTTCTTCAGCAGATTTTGAAGAATCAAAGTTCACTCAAGATTATTGTAAATCAGGCTACAGTTACAACTGTAGCTTAGAGTGTGGCTTCTATATCTTCTCATGGTGGTATGTTCTTTTTATCTTTCTTAATTAATGTTGTATTAGCTTTGGATATTTTGAATGACTTGATATTTTGGTGTCAACTATCATTTTGAAAAAAAATAACTGGAGATACATGCATCGTATATGTAAAGATTTCATGTTTTTTGCTCAATTTTTAAATTTTGGTCAGTGATAACATGAATTTTTTTTTCAAAATATCTATATACCATTTTACACAAAAAATTCTTTTAGATATGAAATGATAGATATGGATCATATAGTAGAGACATCTTTATAATTTTTCAGCCCGTTTAACCCATCGGACTGTCCATAAATGGTCCAGGCTGAAAAAATTATGGCCCGTGAATAAAACGGACTTAAACGGGCCACCCTATTTAACCCACAACTTAAACGGACCAGACTTAAATGGTGATCTCGGTCTTCATACTGCCAATGGTTAGAGCTGATGCAGCCGTGTGTATCAAGGTACTGCTGAATACGATAGAGGCACATATATATCAACGTTGTCACAGACCTCCATAACGCCATATGTCGAGGCTCCAATATCTCTAGATCCACCACCTAAACTACATCATAAGAGCTATATGACATCCAAATGAACTGTGAATAGAAATAGTTATTAAATGTCATCATTAAATATACAGTGTTGCCAACATAGGAGAGATTTAATCTATTTAGAGTGGTTAAAATACTCACATCCCCAGCCTGTAAAAGATCTATCCTGAGCCTCCAACTCGCAACTCAAGGTCCCTTCTCGCTCACTGTAGGGTTTTGACCTGACCACCTGCAACCCAAACATAGGTTATCACTAAATGAAACTAACACCAAATAATTGTGAGAAACATAACATTTAAATAGAATACTACCTCGAGGCCAAAGGCCAGCCGAACGTATCATATCCAGCGGGTTTGAATCCAGGAAACTGCCAGAAGATCCATGACTGAAGTAGCTGTAATGGTCCAACTAACTTCACAACGTGTCTGTTTGCCACGCGGTACAAGCACCGGTATAACCATGACAAAGTAGCTGATCCCCAACTGTACCCGCCCACATCCTCATGCCTGGCTACATATGGCAGCCACCGAATGTGAATGCGAGTACCAGACTTGTTGCCAAATAGCTGAGTGCCTAACATCATCATGATATAGGCCCGGACATACCTTCTAACAGTGGCCTCATCAGCACCATCAGGAAGCTCTCCAAATGTGTCCTGAAACCAACAACATCTCACTACAAACTTGTCGATGCAGTTCGCAGAAGGCAAAACACCTAGCAGCTCCTCAAACCATGCCTAACCTGCGCGACCACCCTCGATGTATCACTCAAAATCTGTCAGGCAACCATTGAAATAATGTCCATCAATCGGTAGCCCTAATTGGTACACCACGTCCTGCAGTGTAATCGTGCACTCCCCGAACGACATATGAAACGTGTGCATCTCCAGACGCCATTGCTCGACGAATGCACTAACCAGTGGCTTGTCCAACCTAAGCCAAGTCTCATTCAGCCTCGTAAGATGGTATAAACCGGCCATCTGCAAGTACGGAACGATCCTGTCGTCCAGGCGTATACCCTGCTGACGTCGCATCCTCGTGATACATCGGTGGGGCTGCATACAGAATGTAGGAAATTGTCTCTCAGCTCATAACATATTTATATAACATTATCAACTAATGCATATCTTAATCCAAAGAATACAACTTGTAAACAACCAAATAATGTTACATGTTAAAATGCAAAATAACATCATATATACATATCAAACTGGGCCTAATAAAAAAATATTTTCTTAAAAATAATATAACATTAGCATAAAAATTTACTTCAATGACTACGTTTTATGTTAACAAAAAAAATCTTACTATAAATAAGTTTCATCCCCCCTACTATTTTTACTACGCATACTCTTCTACTTATTTGTAATCACTATCCAAATTAGAAATTGATCTGTCGAACGTCTAGAAACTAATAAACCACTAATATAACCACTCTATCTAACTTAACAACTGTAAATAATGACTAGCATTATAAGAAACAAAAAATAAAAATATAAAAGCAACACATTAAATCCTATTTTCAAAAGAAAAGTGCGCACTAACCTCTTCATTGATGACATCAGCTATATGGGCGACTCCATCCAAACGATAAAGCCAGTCCGGATTATCCTCCATTAGCAGAATATGATGTTGAACACTTTCTTGGAGTTGTAGGAAAAGAGTTTTCTCTGGGATTTAGTGGGCCAAGGGTTTGGAATTGTAGTTCGAATGAGCTCAATTCGAATTCTATTTATAGGAAAAGCATTAGTAATTTGAATGAGTCCAATTTGAATTACCTTGGGATCCCTATATCATGGGTAAATCGAAACAGCCTGTTTCAAATTACCATGTGCAAAAAACTGTGGACAATTTGAATTTGTTTGATTCGATTTAGTGTAGCTCACGTGAAACATAATTCGAATTGAGGTGATTCAATTTAACCTAACATTCCATGCATGCATAACTCGAATTGATTAGGTTTGATTTGTGTGTATCACTACTAATTCGAATTGGCCTGATTCGAATTAGTGTTAGATTGTGTAATTCGAATGGGTCTCATTCGATTTACATAAAAATGTCCTTTTGGGAGATCCATGTAACGTTTTTGCTTTTGGTTAATTTGTGTAATTTTTGCTTCCATTTGGTTTAAATATACATTTTACCTAATTAAATATGCTAAATATTTATTAGTTTATATAAACATAATGGAATACATTAGTCTTCATCGTTACACAATACTCTATCTACTCACATCACATACACTAAGTGACTACTATTAAGCGAACGAGTGAACTAATTATTCAAAAACAAGAGTTGTGTTCTATTATATATTGTATTTATGTGATAAAGAGATTGTTTCTACATAAGAAATCATGCACTATAACCGAAGCCTTTACTTTATTTCATTAAATGGGTCAACTAGTTAAAGTGGGTCGAGTTAGAGTCATTAAAATGGATTAAATTCATCGTGCCAGCCCGTTAAATCATTTAAATGGACGGATTTTTTCTCTAAAATTAAATCCGTTTAATTTTCAAGCTAAATGGGTTGAGCCCGATTAACTCAAAAAAATTACAGGTTAAATCGACAGCCCGTTTATTTTTTTTACATATTTTTAAAAATAGCACTTTTAGCCAACATTTCTCCCAATCCAACCTATCAACTAAAAAAACTATTTTTTTAAGGTTTTTACTTAAAAATAATTTTTTTGTAAAAATATTTTTTTAAAAAAAAGGTTAAACGGACTGTCGAACTATCCATAAAACGGCTAGGCTGAAAAATTATGGCCCGTGAATAAAGCGATTTTAAATTGGTTAGCCCATTTAACCAACAGACTTAAACAAACCAGACTTAAATGGGTCAGATTAGCCCATTTAATAGTCCTAGATAAAATTAATACTTAGAACCTATTTTTCAAGAGGGCCAAAGTCAAGAATTATTCAAAGACAACAATGCGTCATGAATTTATGATATTATTGTTAAAGTATAATTTTAAATTTCATAACCGTTGTGAAATCTATAAATTTAATTTTTTAAACAAAACAAATAGTCAATTAAAATATTAACAAGTATATATACTTTAATAATATTAATGATTTTTTATTTTT
>NC_029791.2:9752203-9753304 GCF_000816755.2 Arachis ipaensis | reverse complement strand
AAATAAGCACCAAATTTTAGTATTATATATCCAAAATGTGTAACACCTTAAAAAAATATTCTCGAAATAAAACCAAAAAAATTCAATAAATAATACAAAAAGTAAACATAAATTAAATATCATAAATATTTATTAGTCTACATAAATATAATGAAATACATTAGTGTTTTTTTGTTACACAATATTCTATACTACTCACATCACACACACTAAGCAACTAATATTAAACAAACGAGTGAATTAATCACTCGAAAACAAGAGTTGTGTTCTATTATATATTATATTTATGTGATAGAGATTGCTTTTACATAAGAAATCATGTCCTATAGAGATTGCTTTTACATAAGAAATCATGTCCTATAACCGAAGCCTTTACTTTGTTTCATTAAATGGGTCAACTAGTTAAAGTGGATCGAGCATCGTGTCAGTCCGTTAAACTATTTAAATGAGCGGGTTTTGCCTCTAAAATTAAGTCCGCTAAATGGGTTGAGCCTGATTAACTAAAAAATTACGGGTTAAATAGACAATTTGTTTATTTTTTTGCATTTTTTTTAAAATAGCACTTTTAGTCAACATTTTTTTCAATCCGACCTATCAACTAAAAAAAAAATTTTTTTTTTGTCGATGGATTGAATAACCCCAATCCTAGGTTACACAATACACCCATTCACACATACTACTACTATTAAAAATAATTTTTTTATCAAAATATTTCTTTAAAAAAAAAAGGTTAAACGCGCTAGCCGGTTTAACCCATCAAATTGTCCATAAAACAGCTAGGCTGAAAAATTATGGCCCATGAATAAAGTTGTTTTAAACGGGTTAACCCATTTAATCAACGAACTTAAACAGGCTGAACTTAAATGGGTCGGATTAGCCCATTTAATAGTTCTAGATATAGTTAATAATTAGAACCTATTTTTAAAGGGTAAAGTCAAGAATTATTCAAAGACAACAATGAGACATGAATTTATGATATTGTTGTTAAAGTATAATTTTAAATCTCATAACCATTGTGAGATCTATAAATTTAATCTTTTAAATAAAAAATAGTCAATTAAAATATTAACGAGTATATATACTTTGATAATATTAATAATT
>NC_029791.2:9749373-9752134 GCF_000816755.2 Arachis ipaensis | reverse complement strand
GATCCCGGATCCAAGGTTGGGTCCGAACCCGGCACCTCGGGTCCGACCCGCCTCTCTATCCTGGAAGGCCTAAAACCGGCCCCCTAGAACTTCTAACCGACTTTCGTATTCAAACATCTCCCTTATCTTAGCTAGATAAGATAAGATGCTCACCAACACCTATAAAATGAGGATCCAAGTCCCTCCAGGTATTCATCCATTCCACACACCTTACACCTCCTAGATCCATTCTGACTTGAGCGTCGGAGTGTCTTTGCAGGTACCTCCCCCCATTGCTCCAGTCAAGCGATCCGGCTTCAGCCTTGATCCGCAGGTTCCCGATCCACCATTCAACCCGTACCAGAGACATCTCGTACATTGGCGCCGTCTATGGGGACCTGCACCAGTCGAGCCGGATGGGGAACGTCTTGGAGGAAACCCCCTCAGGCCAGGATGACTCCCGACCGCTTCATCCAACCCCAGAACACCGGGAGGTCACGAACCAAGCAAGAATAGCAAGTACTATCCACCACACGAATGACCACGTCGTCACGGACCAACGACATCCTGAGAAAGCTAGGGACAAAGCGGCACAGATCATCCAGGACCTCTGCCTCCGGGTCCAGGAGCTCGAAGGCAAACTGACCAATAGAAAAAAACACAACAACGAACACGGAAGCCAGGCAACTTCCAGATCAAGGTCTCGCCGCGGCAGGTCGCCAACTCGACGACCCGATAGGAGAGACGGTCGCAGCGCCTCACGCGACCACCGTCACGAGAAATCGCCGGAACGGCGGTACAACAAGAAACACAACCGCAGCGCTTCTCGAGATCTAAGTCATCAACACGACTCAGACGAAGATCGGAGGTACCAAAATACCAAGCGCACAAGAAACGACCACACAATAATGGGAGCTACACCCTTCACAGAAAGAATCTTAAGAGCGAAACTCCCAAAGGTTTCGACAAACCTACCGACATGAAGTACGATGGGACCAAGGACCCCCAGGAACATCTAACGGCCTTCAAGGACAGGATGAACCTAGAAGGAGCGGCCGACGCGGTCCGATGCAGAGCCTTCCCGGTAACCCTTGCAGGGCCAGCAATCAAATGGTTCAACGCCCTCCCAAACGGATCCATAACCAGTTTCCACGACATAACACGAAAGTTCATGGCCCAGTTCACAACTAGAATCACCAAAGCCAAACACCCTATCAGCTTGCTAGGGGTCACGCAAAAACAAGAAGAATCCACAAGGAAATACCTCGACCGCTTCAATGACGAATGCCTAACGGTCGACGGACTCACAGATTCCGTCGCAAGCCTTTGCTTAACCAACGGACTCATGAACGAAGATTTTTGCAAACACCTCACCACCAAACCAGTATGGACCATGCACGAGATCCAGAATGTCGCCAAAGATTACATCAATGATGAAGAGGTCAGCCAGGTCGTCGCCGCCAACAAGCGGCAGCACGGCAACACCCAACACGGCAACTCGGCTTCTCGCCATAACCCACCACCCAGAGAAAATCAAAAGGACCACCCCAGACTGACAAATACAAGCCGACCACCAAGAATAGGCAAATTCACTAATTACACGCCCCTAACAGCACCAATTACCGAGATATACCACCAAATAGCAGATCGAGGCATCATTCCGAAAGCCCGACAACTCAAAAAAAGAACGGGAGGCAGCAAAACCCTCTATTGCGACTACCACCGAGGCTACGGTCACAAAACACAAGATTGTTTCGACCTTAAAGACGCCCTCGAGCAAACCATACGAGACGGCAAACTCCCAGAATTTGCCAAAATTATCAGAGAACCAAGACGTACGGAAAGAGACAGGTTGCCGGAAAGAGAAGGGCGCAACCCGAGAACTCAAAAGCAACCCCCCAGGGAAAGCCCAGACGAAGACCCGACCATCATAGTAAACGTCATCACAGGCAAGGACGTATCGAGCAAATCAAAGCTAACAATGAAAAAAGATCTCAAAATAATGGCCATCAGAAACCAAACTCCAACCACTGCGGTCGACAACACGATAACCTTCTTACCAGAGGATTGCCAACACGGCACCTCGGCCGAAGATGCCCCTTTCGTCATCTCGGCCAGAATCGGAACAGGACTAGTACGAAGGATACTGGTGGACACCGGAGCAGACTCGAACATCCTCTTCCGAGGAGCCTTCGACAAACTCGGGCTCCACAACGACAACCTCCAAACACACCACAACGGTGTCACGGGACTCAGAGACAACTTTCTCAAACCAGACGGCTCAATCACCCTTCCCATCACCATAGGAACAAGCAACCAAAAGAAGACAATCCTATCTGAATTTGTAGTCCTAAAAGAATCCACAGCCTATAACGTGATTCTCGGAAGAAAAACAATCAACGACTTCTCCGCAGTCATCTTTACCAAATACCTCCTCATGAAGTTTAGAACCGACGACGGTTCCGTCGGTACCATCCACGGGGACCGAGAGGTCGCAACCGAATGCGACAACACCAGCCTAGCTCTAAGGAAGAAATCCCGAGATGCGGCCGGGGTATTCCTAGCCGACCTGGATGCCCGCCAAGACGACCAACCCAGGCCAGAACCAGAAGGAGACATGGAAAAACTACAAATAGGGCCAACCAAAGAGGAATACACCTTCATCAATAGGAACCTCCCATACGATCTTAAATAAGAACTCTCCCAACTCCTGAAGCAAAATAGAGACTTGTTCGCATTTACACCAGCCGACATGCCAGGAATAAACCCCAACCTCATGTCC
>NC_029791.2:9738738-9748799 GCF_000816755.2 Arachis ipaensis | reverse complement strand
ACATGGCACATGGCTAGCCAACGTCGTACTAGTGAAAAAATCTAACAGGAAATGGCGAATGTGCGTCGACTACACGGACCTCAACAAAGTCTGCCCAAAGGACGCCTTTCCCTTACCAAACATCGACGGATTAGTAGATGCCGCATCCGGCCACCGATACCTCAGCTTCATGGACGCATATTCCGGCTACAACCAGATCCCGATGCACCGACCAGACGAAGAAAAAACAGCGTTCATCACCCCAGACGGGACATACTGCTATACAGTGATGCCCTTCGGCCTGAAAAACGCGGGAGCCACCTATCAAAGACTTGTCAACAAGATATTTCAAAACCTATCCGGAAGCAAACTAGAAGTCTACATAGACGACATGCTCGTCAAGACCGAATCCGGCGAGCAACTCACCAACGACCTCAAAGTCGTAATGAACACCCTACGAAAGCACCAAATGTGACTCAACCCGGCAAAATGTGCCTTCGGGATGGAGGCAGGGAAGTTCCTCGGCTTTATGATCACGCAACGCGGAGTTGAAGCGAACCCGGAGAAATGTCGCGCTGTCCTCGAAATGACGAGCCCAAAAAACCTTAAAGACATCCAAAAGCTCACCGGCCAATTGGCGGTATTATCACGCTTTCTCGGGGCATCGGCTCAAAAAGCGATCCCTTTCTTCAAACTAATGAAAAAAGGGGCCCCTTTCAAGTGGGAGATGGAATGCGAAGAAGCGTTCCAACATTTCAAGAGAGTCTTAGCGGAACCACCAATCCTCGCCAAACCCCAAACAGGGGAAACACTCTACCTGTACCTCTCCATAACGGAGGAGGCACTGGCAGCAGCGCTCATCCGCGAAAACGAGAAAAAAGAACAAAAACCCGTATACTTCATAAGCAGAGTCTTACAGGATGCGGAAGCTCGCTACTCACGCTTAGAAAAACTAGCTTTCGCACTCCTTACAGCCTCCCGACGCCTACGAAAATACTTCCAGGCTCATTTCGTGACGGTCCGAACCGACCAAGCGGTCAAGCAGGTACTACAAAAACCCGACCTGGCGGGTAGAATGCTAGCATGGTCCATCGAACTATCCCAGTTCGATATCAAGTTTGAACCCCGATACGCGATCAAAGCATAAACCATGGCCGACTTTATCGCCGAAATGACACCAGGAGACTCCACCCCCGAATCATGGAAGCTACACGTTGACGGCTCCTCGAACATCACTTCCGGAGGCGCCGGAGTCATCCTCGAAAGCCAAAACGGAGTCGTGATCGAACAGTCAGTACGATACGAATTCTCAGTCTCAAACAACCAGGCAGAATACGAGGCCCTCTTGGCAGGCCTAGCCCTAGCTCGGGAAGTCGGAGCAAAGGTCCTAGAGGTAAATACCGACTCACAGGTAGTCAGCTCCCAAATTAACGGAGACTACCAGACACGAGATCCCCTACTCCAACAATACCTCGCCAAGGTAAACAAACTAAAAGAAGGATTCGAGCGAGTTACCATACAGCACGTTCCTAGGGAACGAAACGCCAGAGCAGACCTACTCTCCAAACTAGCCAGTACCAAACCAGGACACGGTAACAAATCGCTAATCCAGGAAGTCGTCAAGTCACCCTCCGTGTCAACGACAACCAACGCTCATCTGACACTCTCGAACCAAGGATCTTGGACCTACCCTATCCTACAGTACCTCCTTGACGGAACACTGCCGCTGGATCCCAAAGAGGGAAAACGAATAAAAAGGGAAGCCGCCAACTATACCGTTGTCACAGGACAGCTATACAAACGCGGATTCTCGCAACCCCTGCTCAAATGCGTCGAACCTGAGAACACGGAGTACATACTCCGCGAAATCCACGAAGGTTGCTGCGGCCACCACGTCGGAGGCAAAACATTAGCCCAAAAAGTCATCAGGGTAGGCTACTTCTGGCCCACGGTTATCCGGGATTCCATACAAATAGTTAAAAGCTGCGACAAATGCCAAAGGCACGCCAATATCCACCAAGCCGCCCCACACCAACTCAGCATCATATCGGCAGAACGGCCATTTGGCACCTGGGGGATCGACCTCGTCGGACCCTTCCCTACAGCACCCGGTCAACTCAGATACCTCATCGTCGCCATAGACTACTATACCAAATGGATCGAAGCCGAACCCCTGGCCTTCATAACGGCAACCCAATGCCGAAAATTCCTCTGGCGACAGATCATCACCCGATTCGGGATCCCCGAGATCATTATCTCGGACAATGGAACCCAATTTACCGACAAAAAGTTCAGAGAATTTCTGGAAGGGTTACGTGAATCTCACCGTTTCAGCTCGGTAGAACACCCCCAAACAAACGGACAAGTGAAATCCGCGAACAAATTAATCGTCAAAGGACTCAAAAAGCGGCTCAACGAAGCCAAAGGACTATGGGCCGACGAACTCGGATCGGTCCTATGGTCATACCGAACCACACCTCAAACGGCCACAGGAGAAACACCTTTTCGATTAACATACGGGGTGGAGGCGGTCATCCCGGTAGAGATCGGAGACCCAAGCCCCAGAAAAACAGTCGGAGGTAACGATGAGGAAGCAGAACAAGACCTCATTGACGAGGTAAGAAGCATAGCCCATCTCAGAGAGCTAGCCCTAAAACAGAGAATCAGCCTAAGATACAACCGCGGAGTCATCCGGCGAGAATTCGCAACTGACGACCTCGTCCTACGACGAAACGACATCGGTCCCCCGACCCCAGGAGAGGGAAAACTCAACCCCAACTGGGAAGGACCATACAGAATCAAGGCTGCAATCGGAAAAGGAGCATACAAACTCGAACGGCTCAACGGCAACGAAGTCCAGAGAACATGGAACGCCGCCAACTTACGACGATATTACACTTAGACCGACCTCCCTAGGTCACCCCCCTCCTTTTTTCGGTTATCGTCCTCTCTTCACTTATCTTCCCATTTTTTACGAATCTTAAAATCTTTTTTAATTTCGCTTAAGTATCAATCCCGGGTACTCTTTCCTGCCACACACGGAGGGTTTTAACGAGGCCCACCCATCAATAAAAATTCCATCAAAATCTATCCCTATATTCTTTATTTTTTAAATATCCCAAATACGGAACAAAATCACGGCCACGACTGGAGGACTGATCACCCTCCAGGCCCAAAACACGGATATCCATGAAAATCCGACCACACGACGGTCCGCTCATCCCAAACAGGGAATAAAATAAACCAAAAAATGGAATAGCTTTAAACGGAATATACAAAAAGGCCCGAACGGCCGAAAAATTCGTTAAACGAAAACCAAAATCACGAAGTCACGGTTACACGGCCTACGGCCAAACCAAAATATCCAAAAAACAAACCAAGTCTAAAAGCAAAAATACAAAATTACAAGAGATAAAGCTACTCGAGGTCGACTATCCGGCCATCACGGACGGTCTTGAACGCTCCCATCACGGACACATCCACACCTGGAGCCAACACCAGGGCTTGTGCCTTCATCGTCTCCTCAGTAGCGGTAATCGCATCCTTGGCATCAGCCAGCAACTTCGTTTTCTCCCTCTTCAAGGCAGCAACCTCGGCCTTCAGAGCCTCCAACTCACCGAGAAGCACGACAGCCTGGGAACCCGCATTAGAAGCCTTTTGCCGCTCCTCGCCCAGTTGAGAAAGAAGTGAAGTCTCAACCTCGGAAAGCCGGAGAATCTCTGCCCCGGCTTCCTCAGAAGACTTCACTGCCTTCTCCCTCGTAATCTCGGCAGCCTCAAGCTTCTCCTTCAGCTTAACCATCTCATCCTGAGAATGACGGAGTTTCTTATCCAACAAACCAACTTGAGCCATCACAGGCTCAGCCTTCCGAACAATGACAGCAGACCGAAGGAAGGCACGATACACCGACTTGGCCTGGAACGAAACATCGCAGCCATCAAAAAACGGCTCCGTACCAGGCATCAAGTGCTGATCAATGAAACCCGGGGCATCGAAACGACGGTCCATCACACTAGGCACCAAACCCTCTTCCTCAAAAGTCTCGCTGCTCGGATCCTCAGGCCTTTTTTCTCTTCCGAGAAGCCTCAGCAGCCGTCACCACGACGACTTCAGGAGAGTTCGCAGGACCAGGAGAAACTTGAGCGTCGGCCCGCGCACCCGAGGAAATCACCTCCTGAGAAACCGGCTGAGAATCCACGGCAGGATTGGAGACAGGGGTAGAAGGAGACGAAGATCCCTCCTCCCAACCCATCGCTGCCTTCAACCTAGCCAGAGAAGTCAGCCCACCAGCCATCTCAATTGAAAGAAACCAAAGAAAAATCAAGTTACAAAGTCGGGAAAACAAAACATAAAAAATCAAGAAAGGGACAAGGCACACACCAATATACGCCTGACAAGCCTCGGGATCCCCCATGACATTCCGAGGATTCAACGGACGCTCGCCAAACAAATGCCACAAAACGTTGGCAACATCCTTATCCTCCTGAGACAAACCGTCATAGGTGAACTTAGTCAGAACCGACGGGCTAGCACGGAAATTCCAGTATGTCAGAAACCGGCGTACGCCCTCCAGCGACAGCCAAAACGGATGATGCCCCTGGACGGGGCGCACCTTAAAATACTCCCTTTTGAAACCATGAAAGGAATCCTCAAATAACCCAAAAATTCGGCGATGAGGCTGAGCACGAAATGACATATATCCTTTCTTATGCTTCCCTTCCTTAGTCGGGAGAGTGCATAAGAAAAGAAAAAGGAAAACAGGAACAGAAGCCGGAAGATCGAGATACCGGCACACCAATTCGAAAGACCGCACGGCAGCCCAACTATTTGGATGAAGCTGAGACGGCGCCACGGAACACCGACTCAGCAAATCCTGAACAAACGGCGAGAAAGGAAATCGCACGCCGAGCCGAGTGAACATCGACTCGTAAACCCACATCCAGTCCGGAACAGTGGGCGAATGAAGATTTAAATAACAAACGCGCTCGTCGGCATCTGGAAGGGCAAGCTCGTACTGCCGCTCCATATCACCGCCACCATAAATCACCCCCTGATCACGGAGGCGTTGAAGATCGGCCTCCGTCATCCGTGACGGAACGCCCCACACGTCGCTAGTCACCCAAGTATAGCGAGCGGGGACGCCCCTAGAGGGAGCTATGGGAGCACCAACACCCTGATTTCTCCGCCGATGCATACCTAAAACACGGAGGAGCACCACCATCAGCCTAATAACCCTACGCAGAAGCAAGAACAAAAACCTACCACTACTGCTAGTCCAACACGGTGGTGCACCGCCACTACTAACCAAACACAACCACACTCAGCCCCTCCAAAGACTCGAAAACCACCTCCCAAAACACAAAACACGGTCCAAAAATGAAAGCAACAAAGGAAACAAACAGAGTAATGCATGGCAGAAACAGAACAAATAGATACACCATAAAACAAAAAGAAGAAAAAGCAAAGCATGCCAACCTGGTAATACAGAAGATGATCCGGGAAAAAGCTTCAAAAGCAGGAGCAGCAAGCAAACACCAAGAGAACAATTTCACAGAGAAGAAAGGAGATTTTTCAGAAGAAAGAACGAAAAAGAAAATAAAATGAAAAAGGGAACTCAAGTAAAAGGCCAAAACGGTTACAAAAAGGAGGGGACGAAAAGACACAATTAACCCTAAGCAAGGTTAGGCTCGTAAGGGCAAAAGAGGAAAACGCCCCCTCGAAAAAAGAAGCTAATAAAGCATGCCTCGAAGAACGCAACGGACGCAGTGGACTCGGAAGAGTCACGTCAAAACCAAAACGGTTAGACGAGCCCTTCAAAAGCAAGCCGAGGCCGAGACACCGATCTCCCTCCAAAGAAACAAACGAACGCCCGAGGAAAAAGACCTAGCCCGCGGTCAAACACCACACCTCCCAGCGCCAGACCAACCTTGCTCGCTCTCCCGCTGCGGGGGCAACTGTTACGGATCCAGCCCATGGATCCTGGACCCAAGGTTGGGCCCGAACTCGGCACCTCGGGTCCGACCCGCCTCTCTATCCTGGAAGGCCTAAAACCGGCCCCCTGGAACTTCTAACCGACTTTCGAATTCAAACATCTCCCTTATCTTAGCCAGATAAGATAAGATAAGATAAGATGCTCACCAACACCTATAAAATGAGGACCCAAGTCCCTCCAGGTATTCATCCATTCCACACACCTTACACCTCCTAGATCCATTCTGACTTGAGCGTCGGAGTGTCTTTGCAGGTACATCCCCCCATTGCTCCAGTCAAGCGATCCAGCTTCAGCCTTGATCCGCAGGTTCCCAATCCACCCTTCAACCCGTATCAGAGACATCTCGTACATATTAGATTAAATTAAATTGTTAATTTTAATTATATCCATTAAAATTTTAAATTAAAAAATTTTGTAATTTTAAAATTTTAAATTATTACATATTTTAATAAATAAAATATTTAAATAATTTAAAATAAAAAATCTTAATATTAATTATAGGTTTATGTATCATTGTTAATTGAGCACGAACAAAATTTAGGGCCAATACTTTTAGTAAATTAAAAGAAAAAATATCGGTCACTTAATATGAGATGAAAAATTAAATAAATCATTGCAATTGTAACAATCCATAATCGATCTCAATCATCAATAAAATGGAAACATATAATAAAAAGATCATAACAAATATCCCAAATATATTAAATTATGCACAATGAAATAGCAAACATATAAAAAAATATATGAGAAAGAAGAAATTCTACTATTTATTTCAGAACAAGGCATCAAGTGTTTTGAAAATCATTATGAGATCGACTAAAAACTAAAGAGTGAAATTATATTAATTCTTACAGTGATTAATACCATAACCAATTAACCATAGATAACGAAAGAATTAGAAATATAACTTTGTCCTTTTTATTTCTTTTATTTTTGTTTCTTATATGTTCTATTTGATTATGTTGATTCAAAAAATGAAAGAACAATTTTTAAAGTTGAGCCTGGCTCCTTGGATACAACATTCCCGGCCTACCTTGTGCATCAAACTGCGGTGATAGAGTCGTGCATTGTGTTCTATGTTTTATATGAATTTATCTAGGTGTTGTTTATGATGTTTAGTTGTGTTCCGTGGCTAATGTGGCTATTTTAAGTTGATCTGTAATTGATAGAGGATGTAGCAGCAACACGTAAAATTTGTGCTTGTATTTTGTTAGTCCAGTTGGTTTAAGTCAGTTAAATTCCCTCCTTTTCTCTAGAAACTTCCAATTTTTTCTACTTTTCTGTTATGCCAGTTGTCATAGTTTATTAGTAAACTCGTTAGTGAATTCTGCCTCTGCTTTCTATATATGATTACTATTATTGTATCCTGCGTCAGTTGATGAATATGTTCAATAACAATTCTTCTCTTTCTTTCTAAACTTTCAGACTCTCTGATCTTCTTCACTCTCTATGCTGGCTTATGATACTTCTCAGGGTATCAGAGTTTGCTCTACACTCAAGTGGTGAGTTCAAGAGGCTCTTATGGCGTATTGTGACAACCAAAGTGCTGTACTTTTAGCAGCAAACCCAATTCTACATTCAAAGACGAAACATTTTGAGATAGACCTGCATTTCGTCAGGGACTGTGTCTCAAGCAAGGCTGTCCAAGTGAGTTATGTTCCAAGTTCGGTGCAAATTGCAGACACTTTCACCAAAGCTCTCACCTCCATCCATCCTTCACATATAGCCCAATCTGATATACCTATCCATGTTCGGATCTCAGACCTAGAAGCACTACTACCCTGGACCTACACAAATTCTTCTGATTCTCTTAATGCAGCAACAAACCATCACCCTATGGTTACAAGGAGCAAAACTGGCTCCTTAAATCCAAGAGCCTTCCAAGCAAGTATCGAGCCCAAAAGTGTGCAGCAGGCATTAGCTTATCCAAGGTGGAAAGAGGCTATGGATGCAGAGTTTCAGGCCTTGCAAAGGAACAACACTTGGACACTAGTACCACTACCAAGCTGGCAGGAAGCCCATAGGCAGTAAATGAGTGTACAGAGTCAAATACAATGCTGATGGAAGCCTGCAGAAATACAAGGCACGCCTGGTTGCACAAGGGTATTTCCCAAAGACCAGCTTTTAATTTTACTGAGACCTACAACCTAGTAGTGAAGCCAACTTCTATTCGGATCATACTCTCGATTACACTAGCAAGAGACTGGCCAATTCGACAAGTTGAATAATGCTTTTCTACATGGTGAGCTCACAGAGGATGTTTGCATGAAGTAGCCACCAGGTTATGTTTCAAATGACAGCACCATGGTCTGCAAACTCACTAAAGCACTCTATGGCCTAAAGCAGGCACCTAGAGCTTGGTATCATAAGCTGTCCTCAGTCCTTAAAGACCTCAGTTTCTCTCCCACCAAATCAGATGTCTTAGTCTTTGTGCAGCAAACATCCACCTCAATCACCTATGTACTAATCTATGTTGATGATATAATTGTAACTGGAAGCTCATCAGAAGTCATTACTGCGGTCACTAACAAACTCAACTAAGCCTTTGCACTAAAAGATATGGGAGAGTTACACCATTTTCTGGGCATTCAAGTAACCAAGACTGATGATGGAGGACTAATACTGTCTCAAAGCAAGTATGCCAAAGACTTGCTTGCCAAGGCAGGCATGACTGGCTGCAAAGCATGCTCGACACCACTACCATCATCCTTAAAGATTCAAGCTACAGGGGATGGAGTTTGACAACCCCCACTTATATCGATAAGTGGTAGGCAGTCTCCAATACTTAACTGTAACCAGACCTGAATTGGCTTTTAGTGTGCACAAAGTTACCCAATTTATGCAAGCACCACTAGAGTCACACTGAAAGCTGGTAAAGAGGATACTACGATATGTTAGTGGCATTGCCACCTATGGCCTCAAGCTGCACAAGGATCCGTCTATGAAAAAATTTGGTCTCTTGGTGGGTTCTGTGTATATTTAGGAAGAAATTTGGTGGGTTCTGTGTATATTTAGAAAGAAATTTGGTCTCTTGGCACTCAAAGAAACAAAGAGTGGTAGCTAGATCAAGCACAGAAGTAGAGTATAGAACACTGGTAGACTTAGTAGCAGAGCTGATTTTGGTTAAAGGCTTGATAGGAGAATTGAAGTGGTCAGTTCAAGAGGCTCGTATTGTGACAACCAAAGTGCTGCACTTCTAGCAACAAACCCAATTCTGCATTCAAAGATGAAATATTTTGAGATAGACCTGCATTTCGTCAGGGACCGTGTCTCATGCAAGGCTGTCCAAGTGAGTCATGTTCTAAGTTCGGTGCAAATTGCAGACACTTTCACCAAAGCTCTCCCCTCCACTGCGTTCCTTCATCTCAGGGACAAATTCAAGGTGCAGAATTTAGAATTAGAATACCGTTGAGTTTGTGGGGGCATGATAGAGGATACAGCAGTAGCACGTGAAACTTGTGCTTGCATTCTGTTAGTCCAGTTGGCTTAAGTTAGTTAAATCCCCTCCTTTTCTCTAGAAACTTCCAACTTCCTCTACCTTTCTGTTATGCCAGCTGTCATAGTTTGTTAATAAACCCGTTAGTGAATTCTGCATCTGCTTTCTATATATGATTACTATCATTGTATCCTACATCAGTTGATGAATATGCCCAATAACAATTTTTCTCTTCCTTTCTAAACTCTCAGACTCTCTAATCTTCTTCACTCTTTCTGCTGGCTTATGATACCTCTCAGTAATAATACAATACGTGATGAATTGACTAACAAATTTGATCGCATGTGGTTAATATTAAGGCATAGTTTAAAAATGGTAACTTTAAGTGTGCGTATTTAGTCTAAACAATCAATTAAATTTGTACAAAAATAAAAGGAATTATTTGTAGAATTTAAATTAACAGAACAAGTTTTGATGAAAAAATAAATAAAAAATATATGAAAGAAGAAAATGAAAAAATAAAAAATAAAAAATATCATCAATGAAAATTAAACAACACAAAGATATCTCCTTAAACAGCGTCTTTCGTGTCCGATCGTGTTCCGTATAGGGAATTTTCTTCCGAACAGTTTAGACAAATAACTCATCAATCTC
>NC_029791.2:9733584-9738728 GCF_000816755.2 Arachis ipaensis | reverse complement strand
TTTGACCAAAAAAAAAAAAAAAAACTTAACCCATTTGGACTAACAAAGATCCATCTTCATGTCCCAGAGAAAAAAAGGAGGCACTCTTCAACCTGAAAATAACTCAGAGCTCTAACCACGTCACCTTCAGCAGTTACTCCCTTCTGCTTCGGATACTCAAACAGCCTGAAAAAACTCGATGATGCCGATCCTACAACACAGAGAACTATCAAACGCCTTTCACAGACGAACCAGTGCCACATTCTTCCACTTGTTCAACTATTAACACAATGCTGAGTTTAATATCAACTTCCACCTTCGACCATGGCTATAGTAAATAAGGCCACAACATTTGACACATAACCAATGTAGCCTTCTTTCACTTTGAGCTGATTTTGTCCAATGATGTCCGGTGCGCATTTCATCAATTTTCCGTGGACGCCGACCACACCATTTCTTTTCCCAAGCCATTTCACAAATTGACATTCTTATCCTTTGGGACATCACCTATTTACAAAAATATTCTTGCAGTAAACAAAAAACAGTTACTGTGTTTAAACACTTAAATACAAGTTAAAGACACCAATACATACTTCACCTGTCATCATTTTATTGGTTAGTTACCTGATAATCATCGCTAGCCACCACTACCGCGGCCACCAAAGTCGCAGCCATTTATCTATCTTCAACCAATTTATATTCAAATTTCTTCTGATAATTAATTTTTTAATAATTTCATTGTAGTCTGTTTTTCATATTAGCTATTGAACTATCATTTAACTAATCTAACTTTTTAGTTGAATTCTATCTATTTTATTTTTCTTAAACATATTCGGTATATAGAGAAAATTTTACTGTTTAAAAATTAAAGTAATAATAGAAACGATAGAATTTGAATTCATCCTCTTTAATAAAAAATTTTACTGTTTAAAATTTTATTATGTTATTTTTGTCTATTTTATTTGGATTCATCCTCTTTAAATGTTCACATTAAGATAAAATTTTATTATTATTGATCTCTTAATTAACTAAAAAATTAAGAATTTGAACCAAGGTATAAAAAAATATTGAAATAAAAAGCTCACTAGATAGAAAGTTATACTTGCAGAAGTCAAGGTGTAATATATTTTGTTAGCGTTTTTGGGGGAACTTAGATCTGTCATCATCTTTATTACCTTAGAACTTAGATCCTAGGCAACTCCGATGGCTATTAGCTCTAAAATACAATCTTTTACTTAAATTCATATACATATATAGTGGATAAGTTTCTGTTGTAGGGTTTGCTGGAATAAGGACTAGAAGATTGCTGGAATGTATGAATTAAATAATAAATAATAGTTCTGGTTTTATTATATTAATGATAATTCGTCACTTTTATTTCTTTATTTGTTTTTTTTTTTGGATTATATTTATTGAATAACATTACATTATCTGGCTACAGTGGCTAGACACAAAGTTGTGATTATTTTTTGCTTGTCGAATGTTTCTAAAAAGAATTAAAGTGATAATGGTTAAAAAAATTATGTAAACGTACAATATGTGAAACGAATTGGCGGCAGAGGTCAAAGTGTAAAAACAGGTCCTCAAGCAATAATAAAAAGAAATCAAATTAGATATTTATTAATTATCAATATCTAATGTATCATTATATAAATTAAATAATTAAATGTCAATGAAGAATTTACATTTCATTGGCTAGGAGAAAAGTTAGATCATTATTTTTGTTTCGCAAAACCAATGAATTGGTTAAAATAAAAATTAATTATTTAGCTGAAATCCAATGAATTAAAAATCATCCAATTAAATAACTGAAAGCAAAACTAAATTGTTATTTCTATTTCACATAACCAGTCGATTTGTTTAAAAGAATAATCAATTGGTTGGCATAGCCATAGAGATAAAGATAAGATATTTTTTCTTAAGCTATTTAAAGAAATCAGGAGTGTACAAAAGTTACATAAACATAGAGTAAACCAAATCAAATACTTCTGCAGTTTTGCAACTTTGCCATGGAATTCACCGTTTCTAAGTGGCAAATAGCTCCGATTGAAGACCCAGCCATACCACAAGAGTTTTATTTCGGTGATTGTGTCTCCATCGTTATGAATTGCACCGAGGAACTGATCCAAATTACCCCTCAGTCAAACCCAAACTTTTCTTCGACTACAACTACAGCCAATAAAACAATCTTGGTTTCCTCAAATATCCTATGTAGTTGTACTCCACTCACAGTTACAGACCTTAACAGAAAAGACACAATCTTATTACATAAAATCTTTTCTTCAGCGCCGGTATCCTCTGAGTTATTGGACCAAATTTTACCTGACATAGGCAGAATTGCAAGAAGGATTCTAAGGCGGCGCCATCAAGGGTGTGACTCCTACACGCCGGAGATTGTTGTGAACCTTCATGTTACCACGCACATTATTGTTCAAGATTCTGATATCTATGATGATGATGCTGAATGCGCTATTTGCTTGGAGAAGTTTGGCGATGGTAATGAAGATTCAAGTGTAGGAGTTGTTCGCACAAATTGCTCGCATGTTTTCCATGATCGCTGCATGCTCTGCTGGCTCCAATGTTGTGACAACTGTCAGTGGCCGTATTCTTGTCCATTGTGCCGCTGCATCATATTTCCAACTTCACATAGTCACGATGAATAGGTCTCCCATGTTCTCCATTACAATTAGATTGAAGGAACTTTTTTTTTCAGTGTTTCGTAGAGTTCTTTAATTTGCTTTACACCTGAATTTAATTCTGTTTATGTAGCATTGTTATCTTATTTGTTAGAATGTGAATAACAATTTTTTTTTTCAAGAAAAAATTCAAATTTTGATTCATGAGAAAAAATCCTAAAGAAAACGAGAAACTAATTTGGATTAATAGAGTAGTTTGTTCACTCGTTTGTTTAAACAAATATTCAAGAATCATTTAATACATATAAATTAAAAAGAATTTTTTAAAATTATTAAAAAATTATAAAATGTTTTTTTTTAGACTAATGAATATCTTAGACGTTTTAGAATGATTTAAGTCGAAATTAACTTTCTCATTTTAACAAAAAAAAATTGATATATACATGCACTTTTATAATTACATACAATAGTTAATGATGTAGCCTGTTAGTTCATAATTTGATTCCTTAACAAAAGAAAAATTTTCAAAATTGATAACATTAATAATTACTGTAAGCATACTTGCTACTAAAATTATATGTTGAGAATCGGTTTATGATATTTATAGTTTTAAATATTGTTTTTGAGATATAATAGCAAAATTCATTTTGTTACAAATATATAGATAAAAGTATAAAACACAACCTTTTTACTCTAAAATGAGTATTTATTTTCATTTATATTTTTATCTTAAAAACATAATTCAATTATAATTTATCAACTCAGGAGTGATTGACTCAGTGTCCTATTATTTTTCTTTCAATTTGGTTCTTCTGAAGGAAGTCCAAACATCTGTAATGAATTAAAGAAACCATGCTGCCCATGCATGCATATCATGGCTTCTTGGCGAGTTTCAAGCACACCACAAGAAATCAAGAAATATTAAGGGAAAGAAAAAAAACGGTGTCATTAGTAATTATTGGTAATTCACAACCTTTTTAATTCAATTCATAGCACCATAAAAAAAATCTCATTTCATAAGCTATTTATGTTAATAGTTTAATAAACTAGAACAAAGGAAGAAAAAAAAAAAGAAAGTTAAGAAAAAAAGAAAAATGAGTTCTTCATTTTAAAAATTTTTAAATAAAAAAAACAAAAAATTAAAAAAATATATTTAGTGGTTAACTTTATGTATTTTTTATATATTTTTATTATAATTAATTTCATGTCATGGAGGTTCGGCTATATTTTTATGTTGGTTGCCGAAGACCTAACACAACCCTCCTCCTTTATTCGGGCTTGGGACCGGCTATGTACCGCAAGTGTAACATAGGCGGAGTTATTTTTATTATAATTAATTATCATTAATATTAAATTAATAAAAATAATCTAAATAAAATATATTTTTTTTAGTAACCGTCTCCCTCCATCACATTATGAGCCCTTTTTTCCTTTTTTTAAGTATAGGTAACCAACAAGATTTTTGAACAATGTATAAACAATGTGAATTAATATGGATAAAAGAGTAAATTTGATTAGTAACATTAAATTAGGGTGTAGTGTATTCTCATTTGATTGGTGGTTGTTCATATTGTTCAAAATTTTTATTGTTCCCCTAGCACTCCCCAATATAATAATGTAAATCTTGTTCTTCCGATAGACCCTTTAGTGCAAAGTCACTGGGTTTCACTTCAAAATGGAAGGGGTAAAAATATTTGTAGGGCCGTTAAAATAGATTAAATTTATCGGACTAGTTTGTTTATCTATTTAAATAGACGGATTTTACCTTTAAAATTAAACTCATTTAAATTTTGGTCTAAACGGGCTGAGCCCGATTAATTCAAAAAAATAATGGGTTAAACGGGCTAGTCCGCGGGCTAAATAGGTGGCCTATTTATTTTTTTTTTAGATTTTTTTTAAAAAAAGTAGTATTTTTAGTCGATATTTTTTTCGATCCGACCCGAAAATCAGACCCATCAACTAAAAAATTATTATTTTTAAAAGTATTTTACCTAAAAGTGGTATTTTTTGTCAAAATATTTTTTAAAAAATAAAAATAAATGATAAACAGACTCCCATCAGACTAATCATAAACGGTTCGAATTAAAAAATTCTGGCCCATAAATAAAATGAACTTAAACGAGCCAACTCATTTAATCCACAAAATTAACAGATCGGACCTAAATAAGTTAGACTAGCCTGTTTGACATCCCTAAATATTTGTTGGACTCGACAATTACACAGCATGGTACAAGGTCTTTCCAAATACCGTTTTGGCGCATGTATTTTGTGCATTTTCGCCACTCCACAGCCACACATGCGGGACGCCCAGAATCTCTTTTCATGCCTCAAGATGATTTAGTATTGTGGGATGATGCCTCATAAACTATTCTTTATGTATTTTTTATGCATTCTTATTATAATTAATTATCATTAATATTAAATTAATAGCTCAAATGGCATAATCTCCACATACTCAATTAAGAGGTTGCGGATTCGAATCTCCTATTTTTGGTAAAAAAAAATTAATATTAAATTAATAAACAATAT
>NC_029791.2:9727800-9733482 GCF_000816755.2 Arachis ipaensis | reverse complement strand
CTTAAAAATATAATTCAATTACAATTTATCAATCCAGAGCTGATTGACTCAGTGTCCTGTTATTTCTTTTTCAATTGGGTTCTTCTAAAGGAAAAGTCAAACATCTATAATGAATTAAAAAAACCATGCTGTCCATACAAGTATATCATAGCTTCTTGGCGAGTTTCAAGAACACCACAGGAAATCAAGAACATCTTTAAAGTTTGGTCAGTGCCTTGGCCAAGAAGCATTTTTTTGGCTGTTTTTGTCTACTAACACAAGACACTGAGATAAAAAACATAAAAATATAAAATTGTGTTTGATAAATAAGATATAGACAAAGATATTGTATCTAAAAATACTGAATTAGTATATTATTATATTTTGTGTCTGAATGACAAAGATACTAACAAAAGACATAATTTATTTTTTATTTTATTATTTTTATTAATTTTTTTATAATTATATTTTTTATTATTATATTTTTCTTTTCAAATTTTTTTAATTTATTTTATTATTTTTATTAATTTTTTTATAATTATATTTTTTATTATTATATTTTTCTTTTCAAATTTTTTTATTAAAAAAATTGAGAATAAATTGAACTTTTATAATTTGTTTTAGTTTATGATTAAACAAAATACAAAAACATTAATTTTTGTGTTTCTGTTTTTGTATTTAATTCTCCGTATCTTGTCTTATTCTATTCTTAAAACTAAACATAATCTTAGGGTTTTTTATAACAAAAAAAAAAAAGAAAGGAAGAAACAAATTTAAGGCTTTCGACTCATCAGCCACTAATATCATACAACATACTCATCTCATGGGCCCAACAAATCCCATTTCATAATTTATAGCCCACCAGTCCTGTAGCCCATGGGTTTAATTTGAGAGCCTTCCATCCATTCCTGTATTCTATTACCCAAAAAAAAATGTTGAATTGTTAGTTATGTACTTATGTTAGTGTATCTAAGTTGATAAAAAATAAATAAATAAATATCTTTTATGAAGAAGATCAAATTTGAGTTCCATTCTTTTTACCTTGATCAGACTTAATGCACATCATGGAAGTCAACAACGTTTTTTTTTTTAAGTAAAAAGTGTTCAACACAACAGGGTGGAGCAACAGGAAATCAAGTAACGAAAGACTACTCAAAATACAAATCGTCATCGAACAACTCAAAAAGTAAAGTATCTTCTAGTCATCTTCGGCATTGCTATCAACAACCAAAAGGTTTACCACCAATCCACTCGTCGGAGAGCATAAAGGACCTGTTTATAATTTCCACTACCCCTGAGCCTTTATTATTGAAGACTCTACCATTACTTTCTAGCCAAATTACTCAGATAACAGCAAAGAACCCAATCAACCACTGCTTCCTCTCATTCTTTCTTTGTGAAACATTCGTCCATCTCTCAAAGTGTTGTTTTAGTGTACCTGGCATATTCCATGTCCTTCCAAGAGCGAAAAGCTAAGTACATCACACATGTCAAGTGAGATCACAGCCAATAAATAGATGAAAAGCAAACTCAACAGATTTATAACATAAAAACATGTATATTATCATGCTGGTCAATGATACCTAATTTGTATAGTCTCTCTTTAGTATTTAATGTTTTAGAAAAGATGAAAAATGAGTAAAAGGCTTTATTATGGACTCAATGGATTAGGTCAACTACTCATAACAAAGAGCAACATAGAAAATGAGGGTGCACTTACATGGTCTTCTTATGCTTTAAAAGCCCATCTTTGTTCACACTCTTCCTCACATAGACGTGATTACCACTCGATCAATTGATTATCCAACTAATATCAAATCGGTCAATTTTGGAACCAAATAATGAGAAGAAATTATGGTTAATATTTGAATACCTTGATGATTGTGTTTGAGATGCGCATCAAGTACAATGTTTAGAGAGTAAATAACTATTTTGGTATCGAAAAGATTCTGATTTTGACATATCGAATCCCAATCCCATTATTGTTTTTGTCAAAATCGAAATTTTTCGGGTTTTAATATGATTATTTACTCATGTTCAGACTTGTCGCATAATGTTGAATGACAAAAAGAGGAGTTGAAAAAAGATTAGTGTGTACTTATAGACCTTATAGACCCATAATCAACATGAAAAATATTAACTGCCTTTTTTTTGTTTGGTAAATACATGAAAATTGTTCAACTTCACTAGCTGTTGGTGTTTAACAAAATTCTACGCTACACAGCTTAATGTTAGATGAAATTCCTATAATGTGTATACTCATATAATTTATGACAAAGAATCATGGGGGAAAATGATAATATTATTCTGATACAACAGAGATTGTACCACTGGAAATGCTGCCATGGCTACTACTTTCACAAAGGGATAAAGCGCGCTCCAAATTTGCCACAATGTCAGCCATTGTTGGTCTATCCTTTCCCTCCAAATTCACACAATGCATGGCAGTATAGGCCACAAGCTCCAGAGCTTCCATTTCATTCAACTCAGGCGGCGCAACCCTTGGGTCCAAAATTTTCGCCAATTCCCCAACCTTGATCGCAGGCACGGCAAAGTCCACTATGCTCACCGGGGTGCCTGAAGTTTCGTCGATTTTGAATATGGCTCGCTTTCCGGTTAAGAGTTCTAGCAGCACCACTCCAAGACCATAGACATCACTCTTTGCTGTCAATACATTTAGACCATAGTACTCAGGATCGATGTATCCGACTGTTCCGGCTGCCTTTGTTGGCCGGAAATCAATATCAGATTCCGGACTCATCAATGACAATCCGAAATCGGATACTCTTGCTGTCCAAGTGGCATCAATAAGGATATTGGAAGACTTGATATCTCGGTGAATTATAGAAGGAACTGCATAATTATGGAGATACTCAATCCCTCGCGAAGCGTCCAATGCGATTTTGATCCTCATTCTCCAAGAATTCAAGACACTACTATTCTTATCCACATTGTTCTTGCCATGCAAATGATCATACAATGCTCCATTCTTCATGTACTCATAAACTAAGAGCTTTTCATCTTTTTCATCACAGAATCCTACTAACCTAACCAAATGCTTGTGGTGTAGTCGTGACAAGAAGGCTAATTCCGACTCGAACGCGCTCTCTTTCTCTTGAAACTTCTTCATCTTGGTACCTGTTTCTGTTTCCCCTCTCTTGATCGCCACCTCGCGTCCATCAGCGAGTTTTCCTCGGTACACAATGCCAAAGCTTCCAGCCCCAATCTTGTTTTCGGGTGAAAAGTTATTGGTGGCAGCACTAAGATCAGCCAGGGTGAACTCCTCAGCCTTGTCTGGATGTTTGGCTGACGAGGTTCCACTTCTCTGCCGCCGCATTATCCTCGATCCCTGACGCCTAACGGTCATTGATCTCGACAGCGGGCTATTGGATTGAACGGCCCCACCATTATTGGAACTGCCACCTCTAGTAATGGTTGGTTGAACAGAATTATGAATTTTCTTCTTCCCTAAACAAACACCATTCCACAAGCAATAAAGCAGAGTGCAAACTCCAGCAATAGCACCCACTGATCCAACTATGGCAAATGCCAACAACCCTGTTGTCAAGGTCTTTGACCGAGAAGATGGCGCCGCCGCCGGCAATGGCACCACCGCAGGAGGCCTAGCCGGCATCACCGGCACTTGAGCCCCACAAGGCTTAGGCTTACAAATGTTACCAAAACCAGAACACAAGTATTGAGATTGAGGATAGATACCACACTCACTGCAAGAAGATTGAACACAAGGACCCGGAAGAATCGGAGACAAAAAAGGAACCACAACATCAGAATCAGAATCAGAATCAGAACCATTTGACCAACCAGGACCCCAACACAAAACAGAGAAATTTCTTGTCGTTAATCCACAGATAAAATCAGACCCAGAAACAATAACCTCAAAAGACACACCTTTTGTGAAATTAGCATTGAAAATTCCGTTGTCACCCCAACAAAAAACAGAACCATTGGATCTTCTAATAGCACAACTATGAGAATCACCGAGAGCCAAACCAGAATACTCAAAAGCAACACCTTGATGAGGAACCTCAATTTGCCCAAAACTGTTACTTCCTTTACACACCAAAAACCCAGTTGAATTCAAACCACACAAGTGTGAACCGCCAGCCACAATGCTCAACATTGAAACGTTTCGAAACTCACTCTCTATGGAATCCGCAACGGAAGCGTTACTTCCCCAACACCGAATTCGAGAACTTTCCTTCAAAATACCACATGAAAAACCCGACCCTGATGATATGGACGCGAACCGGTCCGACCCAGATGAAAAGTCGGAACCTTTGCTTCTACCGGTTCTCCAACACGTCGCCGTTCCGGTTCCCACAACCGTGGCGCAAACCTGGGAGTCCCCGACGGCGAGATTCTCGAATGAGGCGTCAGTTACAGCGAGGGTGGTGCCTGAGCCAAGGGCATACGAGGATGGCGCTATTATGGAGAAGACGAACAAGACGGAGATGACGGCGACGGTAGCGTTGGCGGGAATCTTCATCTAAAAGGGTGAGTTATGGCGTTGTCGTTGTTTTTGGTTCGAGTGTGTTGGAATGGTTTCTGCTTCATTGGAAGAGATAGCTGGAGAGAGAGAGAGAGAGAGAGAGATTTGAAGATTTAGAAGGTTGGTTGTGGTTATGGAGAATGAGAATGGAGAGTGTGGTTGTTTTGTGACATCAGAGAGACATTCATTTTCAACTTCAACACTTTCTTCTTCTTCTTCTTCTTCCCAAGTTATCACATTTTGAAACTCATCATTAAACCTCCGCTTTTTTGCGTCGGCTTTTCAAGGTTCTGTTTGGCTGCTTTCTTTTATTTTCTTTTCTCAATTTTTGGTGTTTGGAATTGAGGGATTCGAGAGTACCAATATGATATCATTAGCAACAATGTTACAAAAATCAGTCTCAAATTAATTAAATGATAATTAGTCAAAGTGAATTAAACAATACTAATTTTTTAATCTATTAAACTGGTCAAAGTGATACTTTCTGAAAACATGATGAATATAACAAGAAATTTGTTTTTCGTATAGTTTCAATTTATTTTTGAAATAATTTGTTTTTTGTATAGTTTCAATGTATTTTTGAAATAATTTTATATCTATAAAAAAGGAAGTGTGAGTTTCATTAGATTAAAGAAAAAACGCACGAATACTCCTCGAGTTTCTACCCAAAGAATTGATCCTATGTAATGTAGTACCAAAAAAGTTAAAACACAAAAAGATATGGATCTAAATAAATCAGGTGATAATATAGAGACTCTTGGTGAAGAAAATAATATACAGAACGTGAATGTTAATATTGGAGAAAGCAGAACCACAAACATGGAGGCTAAAGTTTCGTATAAAAATTTACTATTGTCAATACCAGAAAAATCCAAGGACAGTCTTACGGATTCTTTTGATAGCATTGAGGAAGACGACTTTGATTTGGAAGATCGATGGTATAAAGAGGATATGATCTAACTAAGGAAGAGAAATCTTTTAATTCGTGCCTTGTTATTTCAATCTCCAAAGATAAATTTAATGAATGATGCAAACTATGGCACACTGCGCTAATTGTCAAAGTCCTAAGGAAAAAAGTTAGTCCGGGATACATGAATAACGTTTGCAGAGGAACTAGGTAGAGGAACTAGGTTAAGAAAGGTAAGATAAATGTTATTGATATGGAATGTAACTATTTTTTTTTTTTTTTTGTT
>NC_029791.2:9718721-9727167 GCF_000816755.2 Arachis ipaensis | reverse complement strand
GGATGGTGGCGGGATATTATTTGATAATGCAATGATAGAGACCTTTCTTTCTTACTTCTGAGAATGAGTCCGGAGAATTATTTTCTGGATACAGATTCCTAATTTGTCTATCAAATTATATAATCATCGATTTTTATGGCAAGTGAGATCTACTATTGGTACTATGCTAAAGATTGACCGTGGTACCTCCATCCATTCGTGTGGTAAGTTTGCTAGAATATATGTTGAATTAGATTTATCGAAGAAGTTTGTGCTATGCATCTCGGTTCTCGAGAACGTCCTCAATATAGAGACAAGTACGGTCATAGATCTAATCTATGCATGGAGGCGCCAGAAAATAACAATGTTCAGGTTGAAGCTAATGCCAGGAATGGTGGTAACTAAGGAGCAGCATAGGTGATCTTGATGGTAACCATAGTCAAGGGGTTTTGGATCAAGTAAGAGCAATCAAGATTCCCCCCTTCGGACTATGGATGATGTTTAGGCGCCAAATTAGAAAAAATTTCACACTAGATAAAAATGACACTAATCTTGAACTTGAAATAAATGAGTATCAGAGAGATATAATTTGAATGGTAATGGGATGAGATTTGATGTAATGAATGAGAACAGTGAGGATACGCAATAAAGGAATGATATAGTGCATGAATTACAAGCTCATTCTGAAGCCATGCACGTTGGAACGTTGGATGCTAATAATGTGAAAGGACAAAATAGTAAAGCTAATGAGAACGGGAATCAAATAATCAAGAAAGTCCTAAGACTTGGGGCCGAAAAGAGTGGCCAAAATTTCAAAAGAAATAGTAATAATTCTAAGTTTGGGCCCAATAGCCAAGTTAAACCCAACAAGTCCAAAGGAAAGAAGTCCATCCTCAACCTGAACGTTGATAATGCTACTTCCAGCCACTCAAATTAGTATATTCCCAAGGAAAATATAAGAATGAGTTCGAGGAATCCAAAAGAGGAGGCTATGGAGCATAAAATTTTAGAAAGATTGAGGCATATGACTTGTGAGAAATGGGAGGCATTTGAAGTTGAGAAAGCCATGAGGGACGATGCGAACTCTCAAATTGTGTCTACCAACCCTCTATTCTTAAACCAAAATCCCTTCCCTGATACTGTAGCGATAGAAGCTGATAACAAAGTATAAGGAGGAGGCACCCATCAAGGGAGGCTGCCAGACGAAGCTATGAAGGAAGCAAGTTCTTTGATGGCAAGGATATATATGACAAGCCTGTTGTGCATACAAAGACCATGACTAAGGTTTGATGCTGTTCTCTTGCGACTACCTTTCTTTTATGACTAGTTTTATTATGAATATTATAATTTAGAAACTTTTGCCAAATATGAGCTCTGAGATTTCTTCGTATGAAACTGAAAAAAAGGTCATCGGAGGAGGAAGATCAAGTGGCTAGGAGTACTAAGAAGGTAAAGATGGATGGAAAACATGATCAGGAGCAAACAGAAGAAACTATGGAAGATGCCATCAATAATGATGTGGAGGAAGAAGTCAACAACATGGAGGTTAAGAAAGGCAATGCTGGAGCAAACACGCACCAGAGGATATCTTACCGCGATATGGTGGTTGACAATGGTTTCGATAACCTCAATCCAAAAGAGATAGCGGAGATGGTTGCGAAGGAATATATGGCAGATCAAGACCCCTTGGAGGCTATGGAAGATTTGGAAACTCCCTTCAATCCTAAACCCAGCATCGATGTCACTTTGGAGGAGTATGAAGATTAGTGTAGACCATGAAAATTATCCTTGATAGTAAAACCCCTTGAAAAAAGCCTCAATCTCTAGGCTATGGAGAGATGGGTTCTTAAAAAATGGGCTAGAAAAGACGTGGTTCGAGTTATGAATCTTGAGGAGAACTTTTTCTTGATTCATTTCTTTAATCAGGAATACTACTCGTACATCCTCTTTGAGGAACTTTGGATGATCGCAGATCACTACCTCCAAGTTCAACGCTGGAGACCTCTCTTCATGCCCCCAAGAAGTGGATATACGTAAGGTAGCAATCTGGATTAGAATTCCAAACCTTCCAACGAAATTTTACAACAAATACTTTCTTTTGAAGGTGGGAAAAGCTTTAGAAACAATGCTGAAAATTGATGAGCTTACATCAATACATTCTAGAGGAAAGTTCGCCCGCATATGCGTGGAAATTGATCTAAGGAAACTAATTATACCAATTTTCTCGACCCTAGGAAAGGAATTCAAGCTTGAATACGAAGGCCTCCATTAGATTTGCTTTAAGTGCGGGCGGTACAGACATAGGATGGAAATCTGCTCAAAATGTGTGGGAGATATGCTCAAACAAGTAATTCAAACAACCATAGATGGTGGCCGGATGTCGCAGTACGGTGAAGGAGAAGAAAGTACCGATAATCAGACGGGATCCCTAGAAAAGGAAACTCTTAATGGGGAAGGAGCTATCAAGGCAAAAAATCAGGAATTATATCACGAGAAACAAATTTCAGGGACCAAAAAATGAAAGAATCCTATAGTTAATGAGGAAGGTAAAAGAAATAAACTCACCATTAATAAGGAGAATCCCTTTGGACCATGGATGCTGGTCAAATGCAATCCTAGAAGGAATAAAATCAGAATGGAGAAATCTGCGAGAGGAATAAATGAAATCTCTTATGATCAAAATTTTAAGTGTTATCAGAGAAAACTCCCGATGATAATAATGAGAGTAATGAGGAAAGAGCGGTCCGCGATGGAAATTAGTACCATAATAAGGGGAGAGTGCAAGATCAAGGAAAAAATGAGAATAATGCCTACAAGCACAATCATAAACTGTAAGATCAAAAAACTCAACCCAAAAGTAAAGCCTCCACCTCTAACATGAGAGAGAAAACCAAGGAGATGGAAAGAAAAAAGTTCCAAATCAAAACCAGTACCGAAACAAGCCAAGCACCACTCACACCCATGAGAAGCAAAATAATCAGAACCAAGAAAATATCATGGAGCACACACAAAACAAAGGAAAACAGAAAGATAAACACCAGGATTACTCGAGAAGCTTCAGCCTTCTTAATAAGGAATTAGCCAAAAAACACAACAACCGAGGTCACATCCCTATTTCTGATGTCCCAAATCCAACCACCATGTCGATCATCTCGAGAATCATGGGAGGACAGGGTTCAGGAGAAGGAGACAGCAGCACGGCTAATAATCCGATTGATCCAAGAGATCCAGAACTGAAATTTGAGTCAAAGGATATGGTCATCATGGACCAAAAGTGGATGGGGAAGAATCTCCCTCAAGCCCAAAGCCTATGGAGGCTTGATTACCTGCGCAACCAGGAGTTTTTCTAAACTCTTTCTCTATCTCTTTTTTTAATGAATTTTATCATTTGGAATTGTCGAGGAACTGCTTCTAAAGGGTTTCCCATTCTTATTAAAGATATGCCGTATAGATATAATTCTAATTTTTGTGTTCTCTTAGAAACTCATATCTCAGGTAACAAGGCCAAGAATATTATTAAAAAATTAGACTTTGATTCTTGGTGCATTAGCGAAGCTGTTGGGTTTGCCGGTGGTATTTGGTGCCTTTGGAATAAAGTTTTTTGGAGTATTGAACCTGTTTCGATTCAAGACCAACTTATACACATGAAAATTAGAGATTCTGCCAATAATATTTGGTGGTTCACAGCGGTATACAGTAGTCCTCACTTAGCTAACAGAAGAAGGCTTTGGAGCCGCTTGGAGGAGTTGGCCTTAAACATCCGGGAGCCTTGGTGCATTGGAGGAGATTTTAACTCTATCCTATCCCTAGATGATACTAGAGGGAGCACAAACCTCTCTCAAGACCATGATAGATTTTATTCTTGCATAAATAAATTGTGCAATAAATGATTTGGGTTTTACTGGACCACCTTTCACTTGGCAAAGGGGTAACACTAAAAGGAGACTTGACAGGTTTTTATGCAATTTAGAGTTCACAAATGTGTTTTCTAATGTTGGTGTGAAACATTTGCCTAAACTCAAGTCGGATCATTTGCCTATCCTTATAGATTTTAACTTGTCTAGTTCGGTAGAGAGGAAAGACCTTTCAAGCTTCTAGTGGCGTGGTTATTGCACACAGACTATAACAACCTCGTGAATAACAACTAGAATAAGAACGGGGACCTTCTTATTAACATATCTTTATTTGTTGAGAAAGCTAAGGTGTGGAATAAGGAAGTTTTTGGCCATATTCTAAAAAAAAGAACCGTATTATGCTGCATATAGAGGGGATCAACCGTAGAAATTCTTTTGGCCACAACCCCTTCTTGGATAAACTCCAAAGAGACCTCTGGAAAGAACATGAATAAATTATCAATCAAGAAAAAGCTTATTGACAACAAATGTCAAGGTGCAATGTGATTAGTTTTGGTGACAAAAATACAAAGTATTTTCACGAGAAGATTACTGGTCGAAGAAGAAAAAACAAAATCACAGGACTTAAAACCAGCGAGGGAGATTGGGTGGATAATCCTGCTGTTCTTAAAGAGATGCGAGTGTCCTATTTTAAAAATTTATATACAAATGACATTAACCACTCTACATTTTTTATTACAGGTTGTTTTCCAAACATTTCAGAATAGGGAGCCACCATGCTTAACAAGAATGTCATCCTTGAAGAGGTTAAAAATGTTGTATTTAATATGGGTGGTTGAAAAGCGCCAGGAAAAGATGGCATCCCAGCTAAGTTCTACCAAATTTCTTGGGATACTGTTAAAGAATCTCTGTTTACATGGGTTCAAAAAATTTTCAGAGAACCTGAACATGTTAGGGATGTTAACCAAACTCTAATTTCGCTTATCCCTAAAGTTCAAGCCCCTGAAAACTTTGCACAGTTTAGACCTATTAGTCTTTGTAACGTCTGCTATAAGATTATCACTAAGATTATTGCCGAAAGATTGAAACCGCACACGTCTTCTCTTATTACTGATACTCAAGCAAGTTATGTTCCAGGAAGGGTGAGTGTGGATAACATCCTTGTTGCCCAAGAGGTTATACACACAATGCGGACTAGAAATTCAGGCTTAGGTCTGATGGCTATAAAAATAGACCTTGAAAAAGCCTATGATAGATTGAATTGGAACTTTGTCATGGAAACGCTTAAGGATTGTAAAATTCCTGAGAACCTGATCAAGATAATCTCTCATTGCATCTCCACTCCATCTATGAATATTCTTTAGAATGGCTCCCTTTTAGAAGAGTTTTATCCTACCAGAGGCATCAGACAGGGAGATCCCTTTTCTCTTTACCTTTTTGTTTTATGTATTGAAAGATTATCCCATCTTATTACTTCTCTTATCAATAATAAGGAATGGAAGCCTATTATCCTATCTAGAGATGGACCTAAGATCTCTCACCTGTGTTTTGTAGATGATTTGGTCCTTTTTACTCAAGCCAACAACGAGCAAGTCCGTGTCATCAAGAAAACTCTCAAGATTTTTTGTAAGAGGTCGGGACAAAAAGTCAATTTTCAGAAATCATGTGTTTTCTTCTACAAGAACGTAAGCCACACTATCAAGCACGAACTAAGCTCACACCTAGGTATTAACCTTACTAACAATTTGGAAAAATACCTAGGGGTGCCGCTCATTCATGAAAGGTATACTAAGCAGTATTTCCAATTTATCCTCGACAAGATGCGTAATAAGCTAAACTCTTGGAACATGAAGACTCTTTCCTTTGCAGGAAGATGTACCCTTGTTCAATCCGTTCTCTCTACCATTCCGACATATGTAATACAAACCATGAAGATCCCTAAAGAAGTGTGCAATCAGATTGATAGAATTTGCAGGAATTTCCTTTGGGGGGCTAGTGAGGGTGAAAAAAATTCATCTTATTAATTGGGATGTTATGTGCAAACCCAAGCATAGAGGAGGTCTAGGCCTTCGTAAAGCTCAAAATTCGAACCGCCTTTTCCTCATGAAGTTAGCATGGAACTTAATTACAAATACAAACTCCTTATGGGTTAAGGTGATGAGATCCAAATATGGATGCAGTGGTGATACTATGCCTAAAATTCACCTAAAGCCTAATTGCTCTAACGCCTGGAAGGGAATAGCTAAGGTGTGGAACCAGTTCAAGACTAGCATTGTTTGGAGGTTAAGAGATGGTGAAACAGTCCTTTTTTGGGAGGATCATTGGGTCCCAGGTATTGAGTCTCTTAAAACTGTTGCTTTGTGGAACCTCACGGTAAATGCTCTTGAAAAAAGTGAATATGTTCTTTAGTGTGTAATAGAAAATTTTAATGCTCTCGTACATGATTTTGAAAGAATTGGTAGTTTGAGTCTTAGAAGTCAAGGTGCATGCTCTGAATTTTTAGATTGTGTGTTGGACTGCGGGCTTATAAATTTAGGCTATGTTGGGTGGCCATTTACTTGGCGTAGAGGAAATTTAGTGGAACGGCTTGACAGGGACTTATACAATATTGATTAGAAGATAAGATTTTCAAATGTCATGATTAAAAACTCACCCATGCTAAAATATGATCATTCTCCTCTTTGTCTTCAACTCTCCACTATACCTCCTCTGAATAAGGGAAGAAGATTATTCAGGTTATTAGCCTCTTGGCTTTTCTATCCTGATTTTCATAATGTGGTTACTAATAATTGGAGGATGTCTGATTCTTGGTCTCAATGTATAGCTGATTTTTAAAACTCTCTTAAAGCTTGGAATGCTAATGTGTTTGGGAATATCTTCAAAAGAAAAAGTAAAATTTTGAGAAAGCTTTAAGGCATTTCTAATAACTTAAGTATGAACGGTAATTTTTTTTGGAAGAATTCCAAAAAAATTTGTGAAAAGAATGTGAAGAATTGTTGTCTCAGAAAGAGATGTTGTGACTCCAAAAATCTAAGTGTCATTAGATAGAGTATGGTGATCGAAATACAAAGTACTTGCATGGCACCACCATGACAAGAAGAAAGAGGAATAAGGTGGTCTCCTTACAAGACGAAGAAGGAAACTGGGTCTCGAATGCTGAGATTTTAGAGGCTATGGGTATCAATTTTTTTACAAAGCTTTATCATAATGATCTTCAGAGGTGCCGTTTGCTCTCAAAGAGGTGTTTCTAAGGCTTAGTTCATCTGACTTAACCACTATTGGAGGTAACATTTCCTTACAAGAGGTTAAAGAGTCCTTATTTAGTATAGACAATCTGAAAGCGTCTGGAAGAGATAGTATCCAAGCTATCTTTTACCAGAACAAATGAAACATGATGTGCATGACTATCTGATTTTAAGAGGTTATGGTCTGTTCCGGACTTACTGGAACAATATTTTAAAAATTGGACAGGTGTCGTTAATAGAAAAGAGAAGCGTAACAAGTAGCTCATATGCTTTTTTATAGTTATTTGGAACGTCTAACTAGAAAAGAATAGACGAATCTTTTTTAAGAAAAAAGTAGGTATTGAAATTTTTTTTCACAAATTATTTAGATATAGAACGTGGAGTTGTATGAATTTTTTATGTTATTAATGACAATATCAAAAATAACATTAGAAATAATTTTTAATTTTTACTTTATATATTGATTTTGTGACTTTGTTCTATTATGGTTCTATTTCATTGCGTTGAACTTGTTTGTTATAAAGAAAAAATTTAGATACTCAAATAGATTTTTATCATTCTATGTAGCAATAACAGCTTAATATTTGGTGGTTGCAATTCAATATTGGTAGAGCGTGACCTAAACTAAAGCCGATGTAAAAAGAGTTAAGGAATATTAATCATACATTACATTCCAAACACTGGGACTAAATTATCCCAAAATATTTTATTTGTCCATGTTTATCCTTAGCGTATAGAATAATTTTAATTATGTTTGAAGAACAAAAATCATCCAAATAGTTAAGCTCAATGTTTGGTTCTATCCCAAAATCCAAAGGTTTTGACGTATGTAATTTTAATCAAGTTTCAAGAAACAGAAATATCACAAATGGGGAAAATCACAAACATCGTCACATTTAACTTAAATTTCATTTGCATTGAATTCAGTATTATTTTGCTCAGCAAAATAGTTTTATTTACAAATATAATAATGTTATACCTAAGTAGTGGTAGACTATTCTAGTATTCTATACACACCATTAAAATCATTTCTAACTTTTCATTTTTAATATTTTCATTTGATGTTCAATCAACAAAATCGAATAAAAAAATTTACGACATTAAACTATTAAAGAAATAATATTTAATAAGTAAAAAATATTAAAAACCAAAAGAGTTACAATATTTACCATTTTCAAGTTGGTGATTTTGATACCCAACCCAGTAAATGAGAGGTTTCAGAATACCCTTTCTACGTGAACCATTTATGACATGTCCAATCACAAAATATTACAAATCTGACTCAAGTTTTTTATTTTCTAGTATATCCTTTGAGAATCATAAATTTTAAAAGCATTCCAAAATGAGTTAATTGCAAAAGATTTGTTG
>NC_029791.2:9713166-9718709 GCF_000816755.2 Arachis ipaensis | reverse complement strand
AAAAATTAATATTGCATAGCTAATATTATCCTCAACGTTCATAAGAAAAGAAACATCTAAAATTGTTAAAAATTAGAATATCAAAAATTTAATTAAAAATTTTAAATTTAAACTCAACAAAAATTTATTTTTAGTGAATTTTATATTAAATTTATTTGACAATAATCTACTATAGTGTTAGCTGTTATTCATAGTATTATACTTTTTTAATGATAAAATACATAAATAATGAACTGTGAGCTCATATATGAAAAAAAATATTTTTCCTTTCATTTTCTTACAAGTTCCCCTCCTTGATTTTAAAATCTTTTTTTTATAATATTTTTTATGACATTTTCCCTTTCATAATATAACGTATGCATATATGATATATATCTTGCTATATGGTCCTCCTGAAATTGCTGAAACGGTGTTGCAATTTCCCAGCAAAGTGCCAACTTGCAAAAGCACCATATTTCATTTTCTGTCTCTTTCTCACCTTTTCTTCTTTTGCATCGAAACCAAACATTGAAGAATCCATGTCATTCCATTTGAATATCTGATTCATCTACTTCTGAATCTCACATTTCAATTTCTTAGATCACATAATTCAAGCTATCTCTTTTTTTAAAAGTGACGTATTGATATATTGAAATAAAAAAACAAAATAAGGGATGAGAATGATATCATATTACCACAATGAATTCTAGATTTGCAACCATTCTAAAAAGGGATACTCTTTAATTATAAGTCTAATTAGGGATTTAGGGATTTTTTTTAGATAATCACTAATTAAATAAAAAAAATAAATATTTTTTTCCAAAACAATAGTAAAGGAAGAAAAACAGAGAAGGAAAGAAATAAGAATAAATTTGATTAAATATTAGTTAAAAATTAAAAAAAATATTTGTATAAATAAAGTTGTACCTTATAAACTTAGACAATGAGAGAAAGAGAGAGTAAACATGATAAAGATCCTAGAATTTGGAATAAAGAAGAGTATCAACGATTGGAGCTTGATTCTTTCTCTGTCTTCGTCGACAATTTGTCGGACGATATATAAAAAAGAGAACTCTTTAATATGTTTAAATGGACAGGCAGAATCATCGACATATATCTGGGACGGAAGAATAAAAATGGACATATCTACCTGTTTGCATTTGTGCAGTATACTACGAAAAGAGGAGCTTTGAAAGTTGTTGCAGATATGAACAATATAGTATTGAGAGGAAAAAGACTGTTTGTCGGAGAAGCGAAATATAGAAGGGGAGCTGTGATCCAGAATAAGGGGCAGAGAAAAGAAGTTTATCACCAGGAAGGATGCTAGAGGAAAGAGTCTACAGTCAAGGAGCGTGAAAGTAGCGGAAGAGAAAGTGGTAAGGCAGCCGAATGAAGCCCCCATCAAAGATTCAAATAATAATGGTTGGACAAAGAAGGTAGAAGTACCGATAGTCAATGAGAATGTTGCGTGGCTACAAAGAAGTATCGTAGGAGGCATGAAGTCGGCGATCGATTTTCATGCTTTACAGCAAAAGATTCACAAGGAATGGCCAGGAGTAACACATGTAAGGGAGCTAGGAGCATATAAAGCAATGATAACGTTAGACTCTGTGCTTAGCACTGAAGAAGTGTACACTTTTAGAATGAACGAGTTATTGAAGACGTTTTATATGGTATGAAGATGGGACGAGACGGAGTGAAGCGAGTCTAGAAGAGTTTGGCTGGATTGTTATGGAGTTCCATTACATGCATGGTCAGGAGACACTTTTCGCAGAATTGGGGAGCAATGGGGCAAGGTGGTGGAGTGCGATAAACTGACAGAATCTTGTAATTCATTCAGTGTGGGCCAAGTGCTGATTGATACATGTGTCTTTGATATGATTAACGAGTGGATACACGTTACAATAGGTGCAAGTGGATTTGACGTCCTTGTAAGAGAAGTCGGGGGAGAGGTATATCGGGAGGAATGCTTTCAGAAAAGTAAGCAGGAGACAGGTATATGGTAGATGGAGGAGAGATGCAACACGAAGAATATGGTCGTGTATTGAACAAGCCCGACGAACGGCATGAGGTTGATTGGGACCAGGCGGCAGTGTTGGCAATGGTGGACAATAGGAATGATGAACAAGACAAGGACAGATTGGTAAATTCATGTGCAATTTTGAATGAATGGGATCATCAGAATTCAAATCCTAATTATGAGAACAATAATTGCGCGACAATAAAGGAGAAGGAGGATTCTCAGGAATCAGTTCATATTAATGACAAGGTGGATTCGAAAGGAACAATATCCCATAATTATTATGGAGGCAATGGCTACCAAATTTGTGATGTCACAAGAAATGGTTATGGGTTGGGAGGTACTGGGTCCATTAACGTGAGTAAGGAAAATGGCGCTAGGGGGAGGAGTGGGCCGTTCGGACTAGGGCTTCCAACGGGGTTCTCAACCGGGTAGGGTCTGACCCGGATTTCACCCTGACCCGGAATGAGAAGCAACGCCTGATGGATGACTCTTCAATCACGGCGCATCCATGTTTGTGTGCAGGAGAGCCTAGGACGCGGGGGAGATGGGAGGATGGCTACGAGTAGCTTGCGTCGACGACGGGGAAGTGGCCGCCTTGTTAACCCGACAAGGTAAGCAAATACTGATCCTTGATATGGCGAGGGAGGAGTCTGAACGTGTGAGGGGAGCAGGGGATGGGCTGCACCATGGAACGGAGGAGGGTTGTGGCCAACAGCTAGCGCCAGAGGAGGTCTCACAAGAGGCAACGGTGGGGAGGCTTGCGGGAGAAGAGTTTATTGCTGGGGAAGCCAGGAACGATGAAAGGGAAAGACGGCTATGGAGGCAGGAAAGGAACATGAACGCAGATTCAGGCCAAGTACTATGGGACTCCAGTAACTCGAAAGAGAGCTTGCGGGCAAGTGGAGATGCAAGCCAAGGCAATGCCATTGGCATTATTACAAGCCGGAATGTACCAGAGGAGGACTAGCACATACAAGGTGATACAAAAGTGGGATTGGAGGAGGGAGAAATCGTGATGGAGAGCTTGGGGAAGGATAATGGCAATGTACAAGAGGAAGAACATGATATATGTACACAATCTGGATCAGAGACAGGGGCTATCTTGGATGGTGGTACTGCCCTTACAGTGAAGAACAAGGGCCGAGTTGGAAAGAGAAAATGGCTAAGAATCAAGAAGCTTGGAAATTAGCTGTAGAGTCAGGTGCTCAGTGCAGCGATGAGGAGGATATTATGGCTATTTTGCAGGAGCATAATGAAGTGAACGTTTTGAAGCGACGACAGGCAAAGCAAAAAGAAAAAGCTCGAAGAAGTCGTCCAAAAACTCGAAAACAGGTGTGTAATAATTTTGTGAAATGATTTTTAGTTCCTGGAAGGTTAGGGGTTGGGAGGTACTAGAAAATTTAGTATGCTAAAGAACTTTATAAGTAAGTTTAAGCTGGAAATGTTGGGCTTAGGAGAAACAAAGAAAGAGCTTGTGACTAAATTTGATGTAGCTCGTATCTAGGAAAGGGACAGAGCTTGTTGGGAGTTTGTAAGTTCAATTGGGGCTTCTGGAGGGTTATTGCTAATTTGAGATGAGGCAGTCTTTAAATTGTCTAACTGCTATAAAAGGGATAGATGGCTGTGTGTAGAAAGGGTTGTGGTAAGAGATAATTTTCATTGTGCTATTTGTTTGGTGTATGGACCGCATGAGAGAGTTGAGAAGGCTCCCTTTGGGAAGAATTGAGTTATATTGCAGGGCTGTGTCGGGTACCATTCTGTTGTTTGAGGGATTTTAATGAAGTTTTGCATTTGGTAAAAAGAAAAGGAGCGACTAGATTATCAGCGTCTGCGGAAGATTTTAGAGAATGGACAAATGATATGGAATTGATTGACTTGGCGCTAAATGATCACAAGTATACATGGTTTAGGGGACAGTCATGCAGTCGTATTGATAGGTGCCTAGTTAATTTGGGGGTGGCGTGATGTGTACCCGGAATTGCGTCTTAGGGGAAGTCCAAGAGGTTTATCGGATCATTGCCCCTTGATCATGGAAGATAGTAGAAGATTCGATGTTCTAAGACCTTTTCGTAGTTTAGACTCCTGGTTCACGCATGAAGGATTTTTGAGAATGGTAAAGGAAGAATGGAGGGAATTAGGTGATGGACACTTAGAGAAGATGAAAGCATTGGCAACACTATTGCGTAGATGGCATAAGCAGCATTTTGGGGATATAACAGAGACAATAAAGAGGCTTGAGGAAGAAATAAAGAAGGTAGATGATATGGTTAGTAGTAGACAGTATGATGGTACAGTGGAGCCAAGGAGGAGGGCGCTAGTAAGGTGCTGTGAAAAGTGCTATGTGAGACAGGATCTGCACTGAAAGCAAATATCTAGATCTCGGTATACCAATGAGATGGATAGAAACAGTAATTAGGGACTGTGGGTTCTGGGATGGGATAGAGTGGGTCTGACACTTCCAATGGAGGAGGAAACTACGCCAATGGAAAACAGATACATTAGACCAGATGCTCCATGTATTGCAATCTGTTAGATTGTTAGCAGACGTGCAAGATAGAGTGGTGTGGAAATTTAATAAAGAAGGCGTTTATTCTACTAACTCATTTGTGCAGATTTTGCAGGAAGAGACGTTGGACGAGGAGCTTCTGAGGTACAGATTTACAAAAGAAATTTGGAAAGGCCTAGTTCCACCTCGAGTAGAGCTGTTCACTTGATTTGTATTAGTTGGCTAGATCAATACAAAGGATTGATTAAGTAGGCTGGGAATTCTATCACAGAACGATAATTTATTACTTGTGAGTACTCTTGGCAGGTGTGGTGTGTTTGAATCTTAGAGTTCAGATAGACGTGGACTGCACCTGGTACTTTGAAAGAACACCTTAAGAGTTGGAGATCCATGCCGATGAGAAAAGAGTTGCACAAGTGTTGGCTAGTTGGATTCTTCTCAACAATTTGGAATATTTGGTTATGCCAGAATGATGTCATTTTTAAGAGCAAGACAACAGGGGTGGTGGATTGTGTGGCTCAAACATTTTCATGTGCTACGGAGTGGTGTGACAAATAACTCATGTTGTCGATGGCTATGTCGGAGATGATGTAGGAGTTCTTGTTTTTATTTTATTTTATTTTCCTTTTTTGAAAACTTTTCCAACTAAATAAACAAAATAAATGATTACGTAAGTCAAACTACACTAATTTATTTTTGTGGTCAAAATCTAAATAGTTTTAATTGTGTTTTTTTTACGAGGCTCATGTAAGAGAAGAGAAATTTGCTGTATGAAAGGAATAAGTTATATTACAAGATTATGTCAATCTTTATGAAAAAATTCAATGAGATTGTGCAAGTGGAAGGGAGAAAGGATGCTGTCAGATTAACCGCGACTGCGAACGATTCTAAGAATTAGACACAAGAAAATATGTAATTGGTGGACTTTCTCTTAGCGATCGAAAGCTTACATGGTTTAGAGGTTTGCAGTCGAATTGACAGAATTTTAATAAGCTTGGAGTGGCTAGAGATATTTTCATGAGTACAAAATTAGGA
>NC_029791.2:9707203-9713126 GCF_000816755.2 Arachis ipaensis | reverse complement strand
TTTGCGATTTTTTCTTTTGCTTTTTTTGTTGTTCGTTTTTTACTTTTCTTTTTGCTTGTTGTTATTCTTGTAAGAAATCATATTATTATGTGATGTCTGATGTGCGTGGTGTGTCTTATTTTATTGGTTTAATAAATATTTAATTAAAATAATAAAATAAAAGAAGTTACATGATTATTTAAAACATAACTAACTTGATGGAAGTTGTTTCTTACGAAAAAAAATCAGAATTTAGTCCTTTCTTCTTATCTATGAAGTCTTTTTTTTTTTACATGTGGTATCAGAACTTTGTTGTGAAATTTGTAATTGTCCATGAAAATAAAATTTTTACTGCAAAATTGATATTAGCATAAAATTTTTGCTTCCCTTTTTATGTTGAACTATCTTGTTAAAAAAATAGATATTGAAACTTGGAGGCACGTGCAAGAAGCCAAAGGCACTAACATGCTATATTTATATGGCGAGCTTGAAATGCGATTCTTCGGTGGTCGGTTCGGTGATTTTTATAATATCCTCTTCTTCAAAATTATTAAGATCTGTTTGGGATAGTAATAATAAAAAAATGCATAATTTTATTCTTAAAATTAACTAACTAAATCGTGTGTTTTATATCTTTTTAAAAATAAGACAAGCGAATATCAGAGAAAAGAAATAAATTAGATTTAGTGTTATGATTATTATTAAGAAAAATTAAATTGTTATTATAGAAATAAAATTATTATTTAAAATAATTAATTTTCTTTTGGTTATAAGTAATTAAAGAAACTAATATATATTTTCATGACTTAAGGAGGTGTTATTTTTTTTTTTATCTAAATTTCACCTAAAATCTTAATCATCTAATAATGTATACACTTGAGATAATTTTTTTTCAAGAGTACACTATAAGGAGTAAGAACACAAAAAATAGTTAATGAATTGCTTTGTCATTTTTTTTTACTTTTTTTTGTTTGTTGTTTTTTTACTTTTCTGTTTACTTATTGTTATTTTTTTCTACTTTTTATATTAAACTATCTTGTTAAAAAAATTAGATATTGGAAGAACCACAAAAAATCCAAGACACGAGTACACTGTATTTATGCTGAAAGCTTAAAACGCAGTTGGTTGATGTTCTTCAAATGCGGTTGATCTTTTGTAGTATCTTCTTCTTCAAAATTATTAAGGGCTGTTTGAAATAGTAGTAATAAAAAAAGAAAGAAAAAAAATGCATAATTTTATTCATAAAAATATAAAACTAGCTAGCTAAATTGTGTCTTTTATATCTTTTTAAAAATAAGACAAACGAGTATTAAAAAAAAATAAGACAAATGTCAATTAAATTTAGTTTCATGCAGAAAATTAAATTGCTATTACAAAAATAAAATTATTATTTAAATAATTAATTTTTTTTGTTATAAGTAATTAAAAAAAACTAATATATTTTCATGACTATTAAAAAAATGTTTTTTTTTCACCTAAATTTCACCTAAAACCTTAATTATCTAATAATATACACACGCCAGATAATTTTTTTTTCATTAGAATGCAACAATATGGACTAAATTTATTTTCTATTTCTCTTTTTAGAATCATCACTTATCTTGAGAATTTTTTTATTTAAATATGTTATTTATTGAAATGTATAATAAATAGAAGATTTACGATTTTACATTTATATTTCACATCTCAGATATATAGAAAAAAATAATTACACATAAAATTTAAATACGGTATATTCTAGATATGTATAAATAAATATTTACGTAGATATAATATATTTGGAGTGCACTCAAAATATATTTTTTTTAATTTGTAACACATTTTGGATATATAATATCTAAATTCTGTGTTTAATTATTTTCTATTTGTGTATTCGAGATTTATAATGACAGTGTTAAAACATAAACGTATTCAGTAATACATATATTAATAAATAAAAAATTTATTTTATAAATTTTGCTATCTTATCTTCTANAGTACATAATAACAAAATCCTTATTTTATTTATAAATAAAAATCCCTCGTCATGAACATATTACAAATTTTTTGAAAAATTAATTATATGCTTTTGCTAAGGAGCATGTGAATTCGATCTAAACAAATTCACATGAATTTGTACTTATGGCATAATTGAACTTTATCTCCTCATGTATATGAAATTTATTGAAAGACGCTTGAGGATTAAGGCACTATTGAACCGGTCAAAAAATACAATAAAATGAGGCACTATTGATTGATACCTTTATTTTCTGGTATGCATTTGTAACCTTATTTTAGATAACGGAATTTTGTTGTTATTTGTAAAGAATGAGCATTCAAACACATTGAATTCTAATTTTAATTAAATGGCCACAATCTTAATTCCCATGCCATAGTCCATAGTTACTTAAGATTTGTAATGCCTTTTATAAACTGACACTTTTTTTCAATACTTTTTATATTTAAAGACTATGTTTGTATTTGCTTGTTTGATGTCTCCTTCATAAAGTAAGATATTGTAAATAAAATTTCAAAAATATCATAAAAAATATTCACTAAAAAAGAGTATGATTTATGTGCATATTACACTTCAGGAAAAAAAGATGGTTAATCTCATATTTTGTTTACTAACATCAAAGTATTATTTAAAATTTATTCTATATTTATATTTATTTATTTTATTTTATTTTAGTAAAAATAGGGGATCAAGAACCCTGAAACAAGAAAACAAATATTATTAGCTTCTCTCAAGACATGACATCACTTTCTATAGCCTTGTTACCAAATTTTCAACTTCGTTCAAAAGCGGCTTGCATGAGTGATTAGTTAGATAACCATTTTGGATGAAATGAATAGCTAACCAAGAATCAGACTCTACCATAAGGTGTTGGAAATTATTGGCCATAGCAATTTAGAGGCCTTTCCAAAAGCTTTGCGTGAACAATAGACTCTCTATATTACAAGAAAAATTAATCATGTATCTTTTTAAATGGTTTCAAAAAACTCCACTACAAGCCGCACTATTAACTTGGATGAAAAGTGACCCGTTAACATTCAACTTTATCATGCTTTTCGGAGGGGGATCCTATTTGATTAGTCAAGTTGAGTCTATCAAAACTCTAATAGGCAGAATATTGCAATTCAGAGCATTCAAAATCTCTATGCTACGTGTTCTCATTGAAGTGTACACAACAGTTGGATGAATATTTTTCCTGTCAAAAATGGAGCAATTCCAGTAATACCAAAGGAAGGATATCATTACTCCAAACAACATAGCCCAATTATAATTCCCAACCAAATTTTTGATCAACTAATCACGAAAGTTAACTCTAAAGAAGTCTCAAACCATGGCTTGAGGTCGAGCACAGTGCCAGACTCATCTCACAAAAGAACAATCTCAAAGGACATATAGAGTTTATTCCTCATGATTATTGCATCTCGGACAAACAGCAGAAACAACAAAGTGTCTTCTTCTCCTTTCCTGATTAGTAAGAATAGTCTCATTGGCTACTAACCAAATAGATCTTTTTCGGGCCTCTTCATTGCCAAGCCAACTTGAAGACCCAATCAAAGGGATCGTTGTTGCCAACCAAGGATTGGTAGGCTATCTTGAGACTGAATGTTCCGTCTTGAATTCGACTCCAAGCAACTTGATCACATCCTCTCTATGGCGATGAGGTTGTTATAGCATGAATTCTCTTGGTAGCAGTGACTGAAAGTAGTGAGTTGCACCTATCTGCATCCCAATCACCTGAAATATATTAAGGAAGTCTGTAAAATTCGAATATGTATCAAAATCAGACAATACCCATTGAGCGTGATCAGCAAGTATGCCAAAGCTCGACACCCAATTGTGCTTCCAAAATTTGATATGATTCCCATTGCCAATGCGTCAAATGATATTATCCTTTACATTCTTCTAGGTTGAGCAAATTCCTCTCTAGAGATTCTAATTACTCTCCTTCCTAGCCACTTTGGGGATGATATCACTCCTGCAATTGTATTTAGAGCGGAGAATTCTAGTTCAAAAAGAGTATTTCTTCTCTACAAGACCCTAACCTACTTTCATCATGAAAGCATGGTTGACTTCCTTAGCATATCGGTGTTATCCCAAAGAAATTTTTTTGCATTTAAGATCAATCTTATTACTAGTAGTAACAGGTAGTAAAATAGTTTTCATAGAATAACTAGGGATATAAGATATGACAGATTTCACCAGGGTAGTTTTCTCAACTAGAGATAAGAATGATGCTTTCCAATTGTTTGAGTTTGGCATTCATCTTGCTGATAATGCTACTATAAGTCTCACTAGTCATTCTAGAATGCAAGAGAGAGACTCCAAGATACTTCCCAAGATCATTAGTTCTAATGGATTACAAGGAATTGCTGATTTCGCATTTCATATTATGTCCCACATTCTTAGAGAAAAATATGTGAGTTTTTTCATTACTAACCTTCTAACTAAAGTTCGTACAAAAAGCATCCAGAATCTTATTAATAATATCTACTTGCTCCATGGTAGCCTCAGCAAAAAAGATTAGGTCGTCAGCAAAGTAAAGATGAGAAAGCTCCAGTGTATTATTCTTGAGCCTAATAGGCTTCCAAAACCTATTAACAACCGTAGCATTAATAAGTTGGGAGAGTCTCTCCATACATAGAACAAAGATGTATGGAGATATAGGGCCGCTCTATCGAATTCTATGAGACGGTACAAACTTAGACAAAGCTTCTCCATTCCACAAAACCCTCATATTTGAAGTGGAGATACAATGACTAACAAGATTGATGAAATCGAAGGGTAGCCCAATATCACTCTGAGTATCCTCAATGAAGCTCCATTTCAATTTGTCATAGTTTTTTCTAAGTCAATTTTTATAGCCATTCATCCTCTCGCACCTTTTTTGTTATTCATAGAGTGAACCACTTCTTAAGTGCTAATAATGTTGTTAGAACTGTGTCTACTAGGCAAAAAGCTATATTGAGTAGGCTTAACTAGCTTTTCCATAACTCTCCTCAACCTTTTAGTAAAGATCTTATTGACTATTTTATAAGATACATTGTACAAGCTGATAGATTTCATTTGTTTGAGAGTAGTGACAGATTCCACTTTTGGATTTAGGATAATCAGAGTCTCATTAATCTCTTCAACCTAATTGGAATTGGCAAATATATCATTAACTAATCTACACAAGTCATCATCAACCATGTTCCATTTGTTCTGGTAGAAGATAGCTTGGATACTATCTCTTCCAGACGCTTTCAGACTGTCTATACTAAATAAAAACTCTTTAACCTCTTGTAAGGGAATGTTACCACCAATAGTGGTTAAGTCAGATGAACTAAGTCTTGGAAACACCTCTTTAAAAAATTTCGTCTCTACTAAAAGTTTTAAATTCATTCTAATTCATTCTCAAATTCATAATCTCTTATGACAGATTTTTTTATTTAAAATAAAAAAGAGTCTCAAAAAACTATAAAATTATACCAACATAAAAACTAATATAAAAACTAATTAAGAAGTAGAAGTATTATGTTTGAATTTATTCCTAAGGAATGAGACTGCTTAACATAAAATTTGCACTGCAGGTGGCTCATCTTTAATCACATAATATTTTATTTTATTGGTACATACATGAGGAAAGGAGAGAACCAAATAATAAAATAAATCAAAGAAGAATATCACTTAGTAATTATTTATGGTGTTAGTTTGAAACTCAATTAATATTCTTCAAAACAATAGCCTTTTGGGTTATTTTATACCTTGCCAACGCTAGCACCCGTGATAGGTTTTGGATAATAGTTTTAGAACTACATAATTGAAAGGTTTTTACAGTGACTCGTTTTATATCTATGTTGGAATATAATAGTTTTAAACTCTCAATAAACTCTCTTGTGAAGAACACAGGTTTGAAATATTGGAAAACGAAAAAATCTTGCTCAACCATTTTTAATATTTTTCGTTTTG
>NC_029791.2:9705523-9707125 GCF_000816755.2 Arachis ipaensis | reverse complement strand
ATTAGCTGAACGTTTAACATACATACTTGTCATTATAAAACAAATATATTTGTAATTTATATTATGAAAAATATTAAGATAATTTCTAATTTTTGTAGCATGAAACAAATAAGTTTTTTATGATAGTCAATAGTATTCCTAAAAATATAATTCCTTAATTGAAATATATTTTAACTTTAAAACTAATTCCACTAGATCTTTAAAAAAGGAGAAAATGTTGGGGGTGTTCAAAAGATCATCATTTGTTAGAAACTATTTTAAGAAAAAAATCCCTTTAATCAGAAATGAGTTTAATTTGGCTTCCTTGTTTAATAAAAGATTCTCATAAATTTATGATTAAAGATTTTTTTATATTATTATCATAAGATAGGAACAGATGAATAATCAATAATAGTCTATCATTTATATTTTTTCTAATCGTAAAATAAGAAGAAAGATAAATAGGTGTCATTTTTATACTTTGCTTCATAATTATTGTCGTTTCAGAAATATTTTATAAATTTCATATATTTGTTCTTTTTATTTCTCAATGTAATATTTATTAAAAGTTTTCTACTTTATTACTCCACAATAATAATATATGAGGAATGTTAGGGGGAAGCAGTTTTTGTGATTTGTAGCCTTCAAATAGCCATCAATGATAGTTTTAATGGTGTGAGATTGATGTGAGATTTCATCCAATGACTCATTTTTTTTTGTTGGTTATATGCTGGCCAGAATTTAACAAAATTGCTGGCCCCTAGACTTTTCCATAATATATACTACGCATGCACTTATACTTACATGGTACCTTTAATTGTTATTTTCTATTTTATGTGAGCATTTATATTTTTCATCTGTTCTTATGAAATCTTGTGATACCAACTTCAGATATTAACAATGGCTGAATACTATAATATATATATGTATATATATATAAATAAATAAAATTTTAAGAATTTATAAGAATAATAATTTAAAATATATTCTAAAAACATATATTAACTAAATCATATAAGTATTAGAAGGCTTATGAGTTTGAAGAAGGATGTATTATATATTCATATTCTTCCCCCAAAAGTAGTCTCTTGTTAGTGGGTATCATTGACCACTAATTATATATATATATATTTCCGTTGATTTAACTTACCACACTTCATTTTAATTAGCTTTGATAAATTTGGATCCAATAAGTCATCGCCATGCAATAAATAGTTCTTCTGACCATTAACTTAATTAAGTTTTAGATTTTTGAAGTTGAAACTTTTGTACTATTTCTGTGACCAAACAAAAATTTTGGCATCCTACATTTTTTTTTAATTCTAATTTATGTGTGTTTATAGTACTATATTTAAATGTAATAATTGCAATGGGTATATATTCTTTTGAAATTTTGATGCTGATCCAAATGAATGCTGATTATTTTTGGACCTCGAAGTCATTGGAATTACATAATTAAATTGATAAAGTAATTTGGGAAGTAAATTAATTACGATTATTTGATAACAAGCTTCCACTTGATGACATGGCAATTGACCCAGACAGGGCTATCATATGAAATTATCTATTTTTGTCATACAATGTTTTTCCTCAATGTATTAATTAAAAGATTTAACCAACTAA
>NC_029791.2:9698716-9704652 GCF_000816755.2 Arachis ipaensis | reverse complement strand
TTAAGACATAAGTTAGTAAAATCCTTAATTAAATATTTTTAAAGTTGAAAAGAGTTTCATTTTTTAATTAGTTTCTTAGGTTGGGTTATCATATCCTAACTCTTCAATAATAATTGGTGTCTTCCGACAAAGTCTTAGCCTAATAATTTTGATTGAACTAACCTCCTAAATTTCAACACTAAACTACCCCCAATTATTAGTGTAATAATCTCTCCCTATATATTGCTATGCTTTGAGGTTTAAAGATGGTAGGACTTACTCTTTGATATTTCTATCTTCTCTTAATCTTAACCACATACTCTTACCTACTTAAAAACACACACACACAAGCAGCCACACCTCAAGAAAGAGAGTGAGAGAGAGCGCGCTTGTGGAGCAGGAAATAAAATGAAAATGGTGAGAGTGAGAAAAAAGAGACTAAGCAAAGAAGAGAGAAGCTAGAGGAGAGAGAGAAGTCACTGGTGAGGATAGGAATGGGAAGAAATCTTCGTGGGGTGGAAACATTCTCTGTCTTTATAATTGGTCTCCATTTGCGTCTTGTTTTCGTGTCGAATAACAGAGATCTCGTATTCGTCGAGAATTTGGGTTTACACAGATATCTGTGGATTTTTGTAAAAAATAAAAAAAAAAACGAAAAAATTAAAAAAATAAAGATAATTTTTAATTGTCATTACAAACATAACTTTTATAGTGTTCAACGACTTAAATAGCAATAACCAACAAACATTCGATTCCAAACATATTCATAAACAACCAAACATATCCATAAACGATCAAACATAGTTCATCACATTGTAAAAACATAATTCTCAATCCTTCTTTCATCTTATAATGGTAGTGATGGTAGACTTCAATTTACTTGAATCCTACATCGAAAAAAAATAATTTAAAATTAAAATCATATAATAACTCAACAATAAGTCAATAATATAAAAAAAAAACAGTGTATTGTATATAACTTAGTAGTTTACTTACATCAATATCTATTTTAATATTATGAATTGTGTAGCACTCAAATCCTATGTGAGTTCTGGTATCAAGTTCATTCCAAAGCCAATCTTAATTACGCATTAAAGTCTCTAATGTATTTGGGCGCAACCTACTATGATGTGGTGTAACAAATCGACTACCCATACTAAATGAAGACTCAGAGGCAACTGTAGAGATAGGAATTGCCAAAAAATTCCTAGCAATAGCTTGCAAAGTAGAAATTTTCGCTCCATTTGATTTCAACCAATTTAAGATATCAATATCATGTTCAATTTGTGGATGTGGTCTCTTTTTAAGATAATAATCCAACTCGCTCTTTATATCAATAAATGCGGATTCCTCACTTACATGCACAACAAAGTTAGCTTGCCAAGATTCATGACTAAACTTCCTCCCCTTTGAAGTTGAAGAAATCGATGGTGGTGGCGGCATTTCTAATTGAGCAGCTTGGTCTCTCTCTCTCTTCCCTTTGTTGCATACTATAAAACTAAATCTTGCACTACCCTTTTCACTTGACCAATTACAACACATACCTCTGTCTCACCATATATTTTACGGAAAAAAATTCAATAAATACATCTTGTATGTAGGATCCAAAAGAGTTTCAATAGCCATAACTGTGTTAATCACATCCCAATACTTTTTAAACTTAGCTATCATGCTAGTAGCCATCATTTTAATTACTCATTTCCACAATTTTGCTACTCCATCAAAGCCAACTTAATCAGATAAACTTTAAGAAAATAAAGATTTGATGTAAGATAAGTTATTTCAGAAAATAATTCAGTCACATAAAAAAATATCCTCAATCTTTAAAAAATTTCATACGCCATATTCCAATTCTTATCACTAGGCAAAAATTTATATTGACACTCACGCAATGACAATCTTTTAAATGCATCTCTACACATAATTACAATTTCAAACATAAAAAGAGTTGAATTCTACCTAATTTTGCAATCAAGACAAAGATTTTTTGTGTAGGATATTTTAAGTTGAACACATGTTTCCTTAAATTTTTCTTCTTTCTTAGGTGTTACAGTCCAATAATGAATACTATCCCTCACCCTTTCTCTAGCATGTGAACTAAGTTGTAACCCATCCTTGACAATCAAATCTAATATATGCGCACAACATCGCATGTGAAACAATCTATCACCCAAAATAAAGTTTCTATGTGACATTTTAGTCAAAATGTTCTCAATCACAACATCATTAGTACTGCAATTATCAACAGTCAAAATGGATACCTTTCTATCAAGATTTCAATTCATCAAACAATTCACGAAGATCTCTGAAAGTACCTTAACCGTATGGAGAGCCAACACATATATAAACCTACAATGACAATTCAGTATAAAAAGAATATTAGAAGTATTCCAATTATAAACATTTCACAAATCGCAATAACAAAATTAAATATTTAATATTATTATCTCACAAGACGGCTTTGTAATTTTCAAGAATCATCAATATAATGGGCCATGATAGCCATATAACCTTTGTATTGGTTGCTTGCTATCCACATATCAATCGTAATTGTAATTCGACTTTTATTCCTCTCAAGAACATTCATTGTCTCCAATCTCTCATCATTGTAGAGTTTTAAGATGTCACTTTTTAAAGTATTGCAAGTAGTCACCTTAAAGAGAGGTTGTAAAATATTGCAAAATCGTCTAAAGCCAATGTGGTCCACAATAGATAGCGGATACTCGTGAAGACAAACCATAATAGATAACTCTTTCTTTGCATTTTCTTAGTCAAATGTATATGCACCAACCACATACAAATGTTTCTCCACTAGTTGTTGGAGTTATCTTCATCATATATTGTCTTATATCTCTAGTGTTGAAAAACATGCACATTTTGAAGTAATCACGCAAGTGCGAAGTTTCTTGTTTTGGGTCACCAAGTAGCTTTGATTTGCAATAATTGCATTCAGTCTTTAATTTTTTCCTTAATTTTCACAATCTTGAAGTGATTTCACACTTCATACGTTAACTTCCTCTTTCGAACACCATTTTATAGAGTTTGTTGTTTCTTCATTGGTAGTTGTCGTATCGGTTGGGGGTTCTTGAGGTTGAGATTGAGGAGTCTCTTGAGTAGTTTGAATATTAGTGGCTATAGGTTCTTTCGATGGAGTACTTTTCTTAAGAGTATTACTCAATGTATCAGAAGAAGACATTCTATAAAATTACAGAACAATAAAACTATAATCTCATACACACAACAATCCACAATAAATTACATAAATCAAATTACAGAAAACAATACACAGAATAATTCACAGAAAATAAAAAATTTAAATCACAGACATCACAAAAACAAATAAATTACAAAAATCACAAAGAAATATAAATTAACAAATATAAATCATAATTATAATCAGAATAAAAAATTATAAAATAAACACATAAATTACATAAATCACAGAATTCATAGAAAATCACATAAATCATAGAAATCAAAATAAAAAATATAAATTATAATTAACCTAACTCACAGAAATTATAACAAATGCTTCAAAATCAAAGTAAATAAAAAAAATTTAGAGTTCATAGAATTGACTTACCCAACGGCTCGTGGAGGCGAAGACTAGCGAAGACACAAAGACCTGCGAAGACGTGACGACGAGAAGACGTTCCACACTCCAACGCGAAGACGGCAAACATTTGAAGATGATGCACTCCCTGCTGCAGTGAGCGGTGATGCCGTGACGGTGGCCTTGAGAGTCTGTGAGAGGTGGCAGTGAGGAGGTGGGAGGTGGCGGTGAGGGACTGAGGGGGTGGAAGGTGGTAGTGGCGATCGGTGGTGGTGAATGGTGAGAGTGTTGGGCCGTGCGTTTGTGAGAAGCTGAGAGGAGAGGGTTTGAATGACTGAATTTTGAATTTTGAGAGTGACGGCTAGGAATTTCTCACAATCTCATATATATATATATAGGGGTATTTTAGTCTTTTAATTATATGGGGTTTAAACGGGTCTCCATAGGGTGGAAACCTCTACCCCCACCCCGCTTCCACTCTATTTATTATACGGGACCCCGTCCCCGCAGATACAAAATTGTCACCGTATCTGCCTCCAACAGGTAAATCCCTGCAGATACCCACCTTGTCGGGGCTTTTGCCATCCCTAGGCGAGGAGAAGAAGGAGTTTGTTGGCGATATTAATAGCGACGAAGAAGATATGACAGAGAGAGTGTTCGCCGGAGAGAAAAGAAAGTAAAGGATGACACCACCGTTGGAGGAATCCATTGTCACTACTGTTGAGCTAGATAGGAGGACTAAGTGAGCTCGATGGAGAGACACAGAGAAAGGAGGACAATGAAGGAGAGGCAGGATGCGACGGAGGTGAGGGAAGTCATCGTTGTCACTACTGTCGCCATTGTTGATGAGGTTGACACCAGGTTTGAAGAAAAGGATAATGCTTGATCGTGAACTTGAGCAGGAGAGAGGACCCATGACCGGCGGAAAAACAAAGAAAGAAAGACGAGGAAGGAGGCATGGCGGAGGTGGAAGACGTTGCTGACTTGCTGTCGTAGCCGCTGTTGGATCTCTCCGACGCCACTATCAAAGCTACTCAAAACATCATCAACTCTACCTTGTCTTTAGCGCTTTTACTTGGATTCCAACCCCTAATCTCTAACTTGATGGTCTTTTAATATTAGTCTTCAATCTCTTGGGACCATGTTGTAAGTATTTTTTGCGTTTATAATTACTTTTGGTTATGTTATTATGAGCTTTTAAATATATTTATGAAATTATAATTGAAGAATTTCATTTTGATTGAAATAATGGATTTATTAGAGTTAAATAATTTACTTTATATAAATCTTACACTTTAAAAATTTCACATGAGACCATATATATGTTTAATGAAGTTTTGCATTATTTTAAACTATTTGATTCGATTTAAATATGTTTTTTGAAAATATTGAAGTATTTGTTAGTACTCATTTATACATTCTGAAATTGTAAAATATGTTTGAAATTCTTTATGATTGAGAAAATATGATTGAAAAGGATTTTGATAAGAAAGTATGATTTGATTTGATTTGATACTTGATATATTGAAAGATTCAAGAATATGTTATATTTGAAATTATATGTTTTGAATTGGTTTGGGAGGCTCGTATCAGAAAATCGTAGTTAATGACGGTCATGACATTAACTTAGATGCAACTAACTCAGGTCTCAACTAGCAAGGGTGTTGCTAGCCTAACGTGTAGGCCACACGTTAGATTGTTATTCTGTTTAGACACGCAAGAAAAAAGGGCTACTCTTAGAGATAAAACTGCCCAAGTGTGGACTATTTGATTTGATTTCTGTACTAAAAACTCTCTTATTAATTCACTTATTAGTATCAATTACTATTTTCTAATTAGAGTTATTTTGAAAATAATGTTTATATGGTCTCACGTGAATTATGGATATATTGTCTAGTCACTGAATTGTAAAACTTACTCTTTTTTTTTTTAATATTTTTCAAGATACTAAAATTTTAGTACCAGTTTTTAGGCTAAAAAACATAATACTGAATTCCAGTCTTCATCCCACTACCTTAAAATAAACGCTACCTCAAGGTTTAGTTTAATAAAACTTCACTTTCATTTTCATTAAAAAAATAATGGTAATATATTTTGCTTTTAGTAATAATAAAAATAATTATTAATATATTTACCAATAGTTAAACATTAATTGTGTTATATTTTACTGTTAAAAAATTTAGTAATAATTATAATAATCATTAATAAAGAGCTTTTTAATGGTCACAAAATTCTATAACTTATCATATAAAGTAGAATAACAATGGCGAATATGTAACTGTTAGGAAAAGTAAATCAACAAAAGAAATAGTAGTAATAATGCTATTGTCATTAAAATAATTTTTTTTGTATTATTTTAAAAAGTAGTTTATTAAAATTGTCTTTTTAAAAAAATTAGAAGTTA